>NW_009911636.1:14218-32074 GCF_000696875.1 Nestor notabilis | reverse complement strand
GAGACTGCGGTAGCAGTCTCCTTCTGCATGGAAAGAGAGGGGAAGAGGGCAAATAAGCCAGAGGTATTGCCGAAATCTTCCTCTAATCGTTCCTGTATTTCGAGTAGCTATGTCAGACCATGCAAGAGGTGGTGGTTTGTCTCTTCTCTCAGTGCTATTTTTGATGGCTGTTATTGACGTGCCTTGTAACCTGTTTTTCTCTCCTTTGTGAAGGTAAAAGAAGGTTGAGTATCTGTAGTCCGGTAACCGCACGGGACGGTAGTCAGAAGCGTGTCGGGAGATGACAGCAGCTTGTTCAGCAGCATGTTTAAATAGTCGTGTGGCCTCACTTCCAAAAGTTCTAGCGCCGCTGCTGTTCCCAGCAGGTCTTCCGAGTTCTCCAGGGAGAAAACCCGTGGGCTGGAGAGACGGCTTGCTTTTGTTCTGTAAAGTTCTGCTCAGATTTGGCTGAGGAGCTTTTCATAATCCTTTTTTCCCTTTGGCTGATTATGTTGTTAAAATGCCAAAATAAGTGTGTGTTAGCTACTAATCCAAAACTGGGCCTGTGCTGCTGTAGCAACAGCATCATTTTGCAGCCACTGCCTTCTGCTGTGAGTTAATGTGTCATACACCTTAAGTTGTGCTGTGATCTGGAGGGTTAAGGTTCATGCATTTCTGCTGATAAGGATGTTATGCTTATTTATGATATTCCTCTCCATCACTCTCTCTAAAGTACAAAAATATTATTAAAAGAACTTCAGTTGGTAAGCAAGTTAAATACCTGGAAGACTGAAAAACGTGCTGGCAGCTTTAATCTGTCTTCAACTCCATATATGTGTAAACATTTGTGGATAATTTCTCCTTAGTGGTCAAGTTTCATCCACAGAAGAAATAAATTGAAAGGGTGAATTTGTATTGTATTGCAGGCTCAGGCTTTATGTGTGCTCTTTGTCTTACTCTTTTTCCAAAGTGAAAGGTGTTAGAGAACAGGAGAATCCCAGTAGAGCAGATAAAGGCTATGCAAAAGCAGTGGTTTTACTTTGCTTCTTAAATGTTATTTCATTTGCACTAAAGTCTCCTTTTACTCAATTAACTTTTTAAATTTGGATTATAGTTCCCTTGCCTCCCGCTTTGTTGTTGGAAGTATAATGGACAAAATAAGTGCTCAATTTAACTAGCAATATCTGGTTGGAAACTTTCTGGGTAAGATTTCTGTACGTTTTTGGACAACCAAGTTTTCGACTTCAGTCCTAAAGGTATCTTATAGTACCTTTGTGAAGAAGGGAGGCATGCACCTATTAGTTTCCAGGTGCACTCCCGTAGTTGCTGTGGATTTCAGCTTTGTAACAAGCCTATGCTTTGTATTCAGTTCAATTGAACTAAAAATAACAATATTTCCTTCTTACTGGTGGACTCTTTTTCTTCGATGAGCTCTGTCTCAAACGAGGCAAATGCTGTTTGACTCTGGCAGTGAGATCCAGTGGTATAGAGATGGGAGCAGGGAATCATCTGTCTAGTGATCAATGTACTGGTGACAATTCTCTTTCAGTTTCCTTACGCACAATAAGAATAAAGATAACGGGAGTATTTGTTGGTGAGATGGTTAAATTGTGTAAGGAGTAAGCATTCTCCAAAAGAGCACAAATAAGTAATTACATTATTGAAGGTTACAGAGAAATCCTATGTAGGCTGTTCTAAGTATCTGGGCACCATCCAGTCTAAATATGAATAAGGGAAAAAGACTGAAAAATCTTGTAATGCAAACTGGTCTAAAACAGGCCAAGAGAATTAAAATTGCAGGGGAGCTCTAGGTTGTGACTGATTTTGCAAGCTGCTGTTTTTAATAATTTCTGATGTGACACTTAATGCCTTGTTTTGAATTATGTTGTGATCTGTTAATGCTGCTTGAATCTACAATACCATGAAAGTAGTAGAACATCTCTGTAGAAAAGTCTGTAGAGCATTTCAGTAGACTGTGCTGTTATTTACCTAATGCCAGAGACTGGTGTAACCTCTTAATGCGCAGTCGTGATGAAAACGTGGTAAGTTTAAACTTTGGGCATGAGAACAAGAGGTGCTGTGAGGTAAAGTTCTAGTTGGCTTAGATAGGTGGTTCAGGCAGGTCGTTGAATAGTGATGACTGGTTTAGACTTGGTTACATAGGTGCTGGAAGGTGGCTGGGGTGTTCAGTGTGTAAAGTGTGAGCTTTGTATTTGTCTATTTAGAAGCATCTCTAGTAAAAGGTGTAGTTTTACAAAAGTCCTATGTGACAGAGAAATCTGTTGGAGTGACAGATTGTTTGCAAACAGAATCTTTTTAGGAGCAGGCTTTATTGACATAGCTGTAATTGCTCTTTCAAAACCTTGTTTTAGCTGAGTCACTATTGTCATCGGTTATGGAATGTGTTTGGATGGGAATGTTCAGCTGGAGTCTTTGGGGGAAAAAGTAATAGCATCAAGCCTGTTGACATTTGGAAAAGCAGTCTTAAGTGATACTAGAGATCAGAAATTGATTACTCATTGTACATCTTAAAACCCCATACAAACTTGTAGTGCAGATCTTTGTTTTCCAGTTCTTCATTTAAGCTACAAACATACTGAAAGAGCTCATTATGAGATAGATTCCCAGCTTCCTGTCACCAGGTATTTGAGATAGGTGAGGGGTTTTTTTTAAAAATAGTTTTGGATTTTTTTTTCAAAACTGGATATTTTCTTACTATTTTCATTGGTTTTAAAACCAAGCAGCTTGGAAGAGGAAAAAGCCTAGCAGGTGCTGCAAAAAACATCTTTTATTTGATAAGGAAGTGAAATACCTGAGAATAGAATAGGTTAAAGTTGTTAATACTGCCTCTGTTCTTGTTCTCATGTTCTTTCTGTTCTACTTTTAATTTTTTAAAATATTTTAGGACAAACTGCATCTTTTCTACTCAGTGTTATCTGGTGCAGTGTATGTGGGGAGTGTCTTAAAATTTTTTTGCATACTCTATTTCTGCTGTACAGTGGTCAGGCTATCAAGGGTGTATTTTTAATAGAAAATATACCTTATATGTACAGAGTACATGACATCTGCATTTCAGTCTGGGATCTTGGAGAGAAGTTGTGCTTGTGTTCCATTTACTTTAAAGTTGTTTTCTTATTTTGCTGTGGGAACTGGTTAAACTTGTGTAGTAAGACCTGAAGCAGTGTATTAACAGAATTTTTGGCCTGTTCTCTGTAAATATACAGAGGTCAGGAATTCTGTGGCAACAGGTATGAATTAAAATACTATGTAAGAAGGAGGATTTATTTTGGGTTTCTTTTGGGTGGCTAAAATTACCTACTGTAATACAGAATGCATTATTTTTTCCCAGTAATTCTGATTTCTGAGAAGTAGCTTATTTTCTTTTCCATCTTTCTGAAGGATTTGTGAGACAATATCTGGAAATAAGGATAGCATTGTTCCTTTGGGTATATCACCTCAGTTTCATCTCTGTTAAGTTTTGGTGATAATGCATGGGCATGAACACATGGAAGAAGCAGCTTGTTTTAGTAAAGAGGTTTTTACTATTAAGCAATTGCTTAAGAAGTTCTCCTGTCTGAAGACTGAAGCTGGACAAATGTTAACTAGACTTAATTTTTCTTTTCCTCTCCTTTCCTTCCTCTCCTTTCCTTCCTCTCCTTTCCTTCCTCTCCTTTCCTTCCTCTCCTTTCTTTCCTCTCCTTTCTTCCCTCTCCTTTCTTTCCTCTCCTTTCTTTCCTCTCCTTTCTTTCCTCTCCTTTCTTTCCTCTCCTTTCTTTCCTCTCCTTTCTCTTCTCCAGCTGTTGCAATCTTGAATTCAAGTTTGGGTTTGTTTTATGTTTTCTTAAGTAGTTCCTGGTAGGCCAAACCAAAGAATTAAGGGAAGTAGGTCAGAATAATAACTTTTAATAGTCTCTTGTAGCCTTGAATATAAATTGGTAATCATCTAGTGTGACTAACAGCTAGCAATAAGCAAAAATGACAGAATTTAGGTTGCACTTGCAACGTATGTTAAAAACTTGTTTATTTTTCCATAAAACCTGCAAAATATTTCAGCATTTGTAGCTCCAGGTAGTTTAAGCATGTGACCTTTTCAGAGGATTGTACATAGGGAAAGCAATCTGTACACCTGAAATGAAACCTTACTTCTGGTCTCCTTTCTTGCAGAGTCTGCAGCAGTCGAGGAGTCGGACTGAGTTCAAGTTCAGAAGTGCTTTACACATGAAATCTACTGGCTCTCTAGCTGATTCTGCCCTGTCACCATCTCAACAGGTAGAGAGCTTTTGTGCCTGAGCCATGCAGTAAGTCAGGCTGTTCCTAGTGTGGTTGTCCTGTGTCAGTCAGTGTGATCAAAGGCGCACTGAAACCTTCAGTTTTCTTTGGGGAATGTGTCAAGGAGACAGGAATGCATGGCAGATCTGTCACAAAAGTTCCCTAGGAAAAAGCCTAGTAGGTTTGGTTTTGATTTTTAGCACTCATAGAGTTTAGTGAGAGAAGAAATTTTCCTGTCATTCTATCAGAGCTTCTGTTCTAAAATGGAACAAAGATACCTGGGGCATTGGGGGAGCATCTGCTTGAGTCAAAGTAGTGTTTTGCTCTGGGTTATTCCCCCCGCTGAAGTTGGGGATTTTTTTGGTGGGGTTTTGTTTTTTTGGTTGGTGGTGGGTTTTGGGGTTTTTTTGTCTTCCTTACAGCTCCTGTAATAGGATGCTTGGGGCAGGAGTAGGTGTGGAAAAGCCTTTCTTTATAAGGTTGACATAAAAAGTTGTGCTTCCTTAGAATTCTAACACTCACTATTTTTGCTGTAGTTAGATGTCTTTTTGGTTTGGTTTTTAGGTAGATGGATAATTTACACTTCAAAAAGCAGTTAGTACATACTCTTTCAATGCTAGATCACAGTTAAAACTATAATCTTTCTAGAAGTATGCATCCCTCTGAGGTTTTTCTTGCAATGAGAAGCCATGTTTTGGACCTTTTTCTGCCTCTCTCGTGTAATACATATAAATTGCTATAGATTTACGATGATAATGGTAGTAGTAGCAGCATACTACTTGTATGGTAGTTTGGGCTTTGGTAATTGAAGCTCCTTCTTGTGTTCTCTGATTAGCAAAAAAACCAGACTCATTTTAGTATGTCAGATATCCGCAGTCATTACCAGGGAGGAAAGATGCTCTTTTTGTTGTGGGTGAATTTATGTTTGAGAATGCAATAAAAACTCATCTATCCAAAAGTTTTGGATATAGTTTTAACTTCATTGATCTGCTGTGTTGTAATGGAATACAGGGTTGTCCTGATGAACTTGGGGATATGGGCAGTAGTTTATATCCTATAAGGGTGAGATTTTGCGTGGCATTGGAAAGAATTCTGCTGTGTGATACAAATTATCTTAAAAAAATATACAGCTTCATGAAGTTACTGTCAGGAACTTCTCTTTCAAATCAGAAAAAAAAATAAAAAAGAGTAATTGCCTAGTATATAAAATACTAAAATATGGTCATATGTACTATATTAGCTGTGCAACTGAAGCACATACCTTTAAATTTGTCACCTCTTACTTGTTATTTCACGTTGACGACTAGCAGTTTGTAATGTTGTCTGTTGTTCTTATGAATTTACCATTTTAAAGAGTCATTGTAAATTAGCGTAGCATTAGATTAACTTTGCTTTATGTCCCTGTTTCCTGCCTTCCCAATGCAGTGGAAAGACATTTGAGCAGGATTTGAGGTACCAAGCTCCTTAATATGAGAATAAAAAGCTGCAGTGGCTTTGGAGAAGCCTCAGGATGGGGCTGTTTAACCTCGGATTTTGTATAGTCTTGAGGAATAGAGTTAGAGCATCCTCAAGCAGGGATGGCTACTAGTGGTTACACTTGCCATTTACCAGTTGAAATGGTATCTGAACCTCCGGTTCATGTTTTTCAATGATTATTTTTAAACTAATGAAGTCAAAAAGACCTCAAACCAGTCGACCCAAAAACCAGCATAGGGATGTTGGTCCCAAAAAGGCAGCATAACCTGAATAACACCGAAAATTAATGTGGCTGTGCTATTGTAGTAATAGACTGAGGTATTGTTTTCTAGGTACAAAAATGGTCATGCTTTCTGTGCAGGACAGGGATGACAAGACAAGAAAAGCTTGTTTAAAGCATTTGATAGTTAGACCTGTTAGACAGGGTAAATGATAGTTATTCTGCATGCATGCGAGGATATATAAAAATAAAATAGCTTGTTCAATAATTATCCCTAGTGCTGCCAATTCTGTTTTGGCAGAATATTCTAAAGGTCTTTTTTCTTATTTCCCCCCCCCTTTTTTCTTTTTATACTGCTCTCTACCTCTTCCTATTTTTCCATACCTTCTTCTTTTTTTTTTTTTTTTTTAAAAATAACACCTATCACTTAAATGTCTTTCTCACTTGGCCATTTGTTCTCTGAAAGTTTCTGCATCTTACCAAACTTGTTAGCCACTCTTTTAGCCAGAGACTTGGGTAAAAGATGGAAGATTGAGAAGTATGGAAGTCTCTTCTACAATCTCCAAAACAAAAGGGAATTTTTTGGAATGCTTTGCATATACTTGGCAGCTTGTGGGTGGATTTGGATGCTCCTGGGAATTTAAACCTGTAGTACTGCTTGTGTCTGTCTCTTCTTCTACTTCCTTGAACATGTAATTTAAAAACCTGTTGGCCTATTTAGTCAAATTTGAGGGAGAGAAGAGTCTCAAAGATACTTGAGCTTCCTAGGTTTGGTGAATAACAGGTAGCTGAGTAATAGAGAGTTCCGGGAGCAGTAATAGTTGCTGCGATTGCGTATCTTATTGGGACCAGAGAATTCATATAGGGTAGAGTAAGTAAGCAGACTTCGGGTTTGATAACACAAAGTACGACTCCTTACACTTTGTACTATAGAAGAAAGCAAGAGCTCTCACTTGCAGCTGGAATATTGTGACTGAAACCCTTATGCTATTTTAATGTTTGTGTTACAACAGCAACTGAAAATCATGTGGCTGTAGCAGCTGGAATTTTAATCCTTTTAATTATGATAGATTTTCAAAGCATGTTCTGGCTGATTTGGTCAGCTGACTGCATAGTATGTACAATAACATCAAGTGATTGCACAAATTCTGAGAGCTGTGGTCACCTCACTGGAACGGGATGTATTTTTAGGTCTCTCTGCTAGTAACAGTCAAGTGCGTGTACTTAAGCATCTCATATGAACTGAAGCTAGTTGCTGACACTACACTATAAGAAAAGGACAGCTGTTCATTCTTGCTATTGTCATTGATCTGACACTATCTTCTCATCAAATTGTGTGGCAAGGAACACAATGGGGCATATACACTATGTTATTTTAATGAGGGTTTTCTTCGAGTCAGTAATGATACTCTCTGCCAGTCCTTTCAGTTTTCTGTATTGGAGGAAATTAAAGCACTTAGATACCTTCAGCAAGAATTTTCTTCTCTCTCCCCTTTACCCAACAGCTTTTTCCTTTACAAGACAATGTTTGGGAAGAGGGTGTAGTACTAGTGTTATATTGGTTATAGTTCTTCAAAGGAAAATGATTCATGTGTGGATGCTTTTAATCAATGAATCAAAGAGGTGTTAAGTTTCATGGTTCACAAAGTTAGCTTACAAAATGAAGTGACCATTTGTAGATTAATGAATGTGCTAATTCTTGAGGTCTTATCCATTTATTTCACCAGTTTGAAAGGGTCACTTGTTTGGTTGTTGGGTTGGCTCGGGTTTTTTTGTGTTGGTTTTTTTTTTTGGTGGATTTTTTTGTTTGTTTGTTTTGTGGTTTTTTGTTTGTTTGTTTTTTGTTTTTGTTTTCCTTTGGACTTAATTTGCAATTGGATAATTGAGTTATATCAAAAGCCTTAACTAGTTTAAGCAGTCCAGGATACTCATGACTGCCCAAAACAGCTGTTGAGCTTGAAGCCCAGGTATTAAAATTAAAAATGCAGAAGAGGACATTTAATATATATAAAAGGACTTTGTAGTAATCTATAAATAAAACATGACATTCTGAGTAAATTGAAGTTCTGTAGCAGGTGCTGTGAAGTTAAGGCTTGCAAGCAGGACACAGAATTTTACTGAATGTCCTGCTGATGGTCTACTGTTGTCCAAAGAGATTTTCAGTTACATATTTAGTTAAGGAGTCAAAGAATTTGAATTTTAAGAGAAATGACAAACTAATATTAAACTTCTTAGTGACCAATAAAATTCTTATTTATGGAAACTGAAAAATAGGTTACTTGAGCTATTTAATTGAACACATGCATAACTTTCTTTATAAAAACAATTACAGACACCTGTTAATAGAACTAAAATCAGCATCTACATATTGGTAAAACATGTTATTTTAGTGTCTGCTCTGGCTTTCATGTAGTGTCTGTAGGTGATACTTGATGGTTTGGTCAGGCTTTCTGTCTTCCACACTTCAAAATCCATTTGCTTGTATGAAATCATTAAATTTTGGTGAATATTAGCTTATATCTGAAAGGAGTCCAGAAGCCTGAGAAAAGCCAGTATCATCATGCAACTTGGGTTTCACAATCTGACTTGTAAAGACCAAGATAGTGTGCTAGGGAGGAGGATGTTTTACTGTCTTAATCGAATGTTCTTCTGTGTAAGTTCACATAGGCTATTTAAAGATAGTATTTGATGATGGTTGACTAATTTAGGGTATGTCTACACAAATGGTGCAGGCAAACACGAGCTCAGTTGACTGCATGCTGAGCTGTCTGCATGCAGACCAGCTTTGGCCTAGAAGCAATAGAACAGTGCTAGCATAGCATAGCAGTGTGTGAGCTAACACACCTGCCTTCTGCTCTAGAAGTGGCTCACTTCTGACCACCTTAAAGTAAGCAGGGCACACAGGTTTTTGCAAAGTAGGTAAACTTTAAAAAAAACAAAAACAAACCAAAACCAAAAAAAAAGCCGAAGCCAAAACCAAACCACCATCAAACCACCAAACATAATTATGGATAACTGATTAAATTAAGCCTTACTGATACCAGACTAGGCTCTGTGAGGGCTCTTGCATTATGAGCTAGTAATTGTCAGGGCTGTTTCCATTTCGTGTTAAGCACTTTAAAATACGCACATAACCTAAGAGCTTCCTTTTGATCTTTGCTTACCTGATGACTTAAGGAAAACTAGAGTTTAGTTTCAGTATTGATGTAAAAGTCTGAAATTTTCTTTGGTCTAGCAACAGGTAGGTTGCTGTGTTTGTCAGGAATTATGTAGAGAGGGCTTTGCCGGAAGAACTAAAAATATCTCCAGACAAGTCAATTTTCTCTTTTTAATTCTCTACTGAACACATTTCAGCTCTTTGCAGTAGTTGCTATCTGACTTAATATGCAAGTTGAAAACAGGTTGTGTGCCAGAAGGGTTTCATAAAATGTTTAGCAAGTCAGTCACTGAGTTCAGTAACTGATGCACTTGGTAATTTATTCAAATCTTACTTGTTACTCGGTATATAAATATTAAGGTGTGGTGGGGAAAACTCAGCTGTGTTTTGCCTGCTAAGTGTATCGCATATGCTTCTTTGTTAGAAGTGTTCAGGAGAGTGGGTGGCTAAAATATTTGAGTTATCCAAATTACGATGGATGGGGGGGATGATGCTACTTAAAGTTGGCATGAATTTCAAAGCATTTAAAAAATACGAGTGAGTGAAGTGTCACATAGATTTCTATTTAAATGCTTTAAATTATTTAAAGTGGAGTGTCTAAAAGGCAGTTTTGTTTCCTCTTACCTTCAGTTTGAACAAAAGGAAAAATAAAAAGCAGTTTTATTTTTACAGTTTAGATTCTTTAAGCATTTATTTTTTGAGAAAATTGCTGGAAGGTGGGGAGTGAGGAAAAGATAGAACTGAGCAATGTATTTTTGACACAGTGTTTTGAGATTTGGCTTTATGCAAGTCATTCTCTGATATTTCAGAACTGCACTCCCTAGTGCTATCAATTCTGAGAGGGAATTTGTTAGAGCATAGTGGAGAGATTGATCACTTGTGTGAGCCTACACTACAACTAGTGAGCAGTTCCAGATCTTCTCCAAGTATGGTACAAAGACGCAAAATTTACTCTCTTCCCCTTCACCCCCTCCCACTCCTTTTTTTTTTTTTCCTTTTTCTTCCACCACGAAGAATTATTTTTTTGTTTGTGTCAGTATAATACTATGCAATGAATTTTGTTTGGATTTTTATTGCTTTTTGATCTTGTTATGTGAAGTTGTTGAGATACCCTTATACACAGAGCTGCTGGTATTATCATCAGGACAGCCGTAGGATACATTAAAAAAATCACCTTTTGTGGGTTGAACTGGAGGTATAGATAAGACTGTGTTGGGTAATAGGTTTTATGTAAAAGATTTCAGTGAAATAAAAGGAATTGGTTAATGCATAACATAACTGTTACCCTTGGGCAGCACCTACTATAAAAATAAGGGAGGAGCTATAGGCTATGGATGAAGAAGAGTGAAGAGCTGTTGTAAAGGACTCCCGTCAGAAGCATGGAGTGGGGGAAAATGGGACACAACAGGGAACTGAGATACATGCTGAGGGCTGCAGATTGCCTTCCACAAAACTGCATGAAGAGGGCATCAGAAGTTTAGATGGTATGAGGCAGCCCAGGGAATAGGTTGCTGCTGTTTAATTTGGAGAACTGGAGATGAGGATGAATCTCGCTTCCTTTATTTTGTCTCCCTACTATGTAGAGTTGTATGGTTTATGATTTTAGGTAGTAGGCCGTAGAAGAAGTAGGAGAAAAACAATGTTTTGTTTTTCATTGAATCTTCCATTTGCAGTGGGAAGGGAAGAAGAGCTATTCCAGAGGGATGATTACACAACATTTTTACCTAATTTCCATGTAGTAAACCTGGCGAATAAATGCCTAGACTGTGTCTTGAACTTTGATAAATGTGTATCTTTAATTTTCAGGTGAACCTTTAAATACTATTTCTTTGAGAGAAAATGTCACACTTTCTTAAAATGGCTACTGATCAGCTCACATTCTGTTAATACATATCTTTCTGTACATGTAGAAGATGCGAAACTGCAAATAATTGTAAATATTCACAATATTGAGTTACATTCTATGATTTTGTCTCCTTTCTCTTTACTCAGAATTGGATTTACAGTCATGGAGGAACATCAGCAGCATGTACACTGTGTGAACTGTGTCAGCCGTCGTTGTATGACCAGACCAGAGCCTGGCGTTTCCTGTGATTTGATTGGCTGCCCGTTGGTTTGTGGAGCAGTTTTTCACTCATGTAAAGCTGAGGAACATCGCATGTTATGTCCACTTGAAAGAGTGCCTTGTTTGAACAGTGGCTTTGGATGTCCCTTCATAGTAGCCCGAAATAAAATTGCTGATCATCTAGAAGTTTGTCCTGCAAGTGTGGTGTGTTGTACCATGGAGTGGAATAGATGGCCAGTCAGTTACGCAGACCGAAAATCTTATGAAAATCTGAGTAAAGATGTTGATGAAGTGGAACAACTAGATATGGCTTTAGCCCTTCAAGACCAGCGCATGTTATTAGAATCACTTAAAGTAGCAACTATGATGTCAAAAGCAGGTGATCAAATACCAGAATCCAGAGAGCAAACCTCTGTCAAATCAAGTGCCCCAGATACAGTGCATTCAAATGGTTTGATGCCTGTAGATGAAGAGTCTTATGGTGCTCTTTATCAAGCTACTGTAGAAACAACGAGGAGTTTAGCTGCTGCTCTGGATATCCTGAACACTGCTACAAGGGACATTAATATGTTAAGTTCAAGCCTCTGCAGTTCACCACAGGAAATGAAAGAAGATACTGAGATTAAAGAACAAGCTTCTAATGGCATTATTCAGGATAAAAAGTCTGACCATGAATATCCAGATGAAGATGACATAGGAGCAGTTGGGGGGATAAAATTTGACAGCCTGAGTCAAAATTCACAAATGGAGCAAAATGGTTCTAGTGATATTTGTTACGATGTAGTGCAAAAACATGACTTACATCTAAACCTCAGTAACTCACTTTTGTGTAATGGCTTTCATGTAGAAAACGAATGTTCAAAAGTGTTGGACCAGAATGAAGATCTTGGTGTGTCTAATTCAAAACCATCCAGTGTAGCAAATGGTGAATGTACTGCTTCTCGTGATGATGAAGCATTACAGTCTAGCAGCTCCTTCCCTGTAACAGCACAACTTAAAGAAGTAGTATCAGCTGATCACTTAGTTAATGGCAATGTTAATCATGTACTACTTCCCCATAATGCTAACGAAGAAGAAATGTTAGAGAGACAAGTGGAACAAGAAAGATTGAGAAATGTAGATGCATTCTCACTTTTACGGCATCGATCGTACAACTTCATTGTTAACAACTATTGGTCTACATTAAAAGAAGACAAAGCTGTTGATACATCAGATTTGGAGATAACAGAAGATCCTATGGGTCTTCAAGGCATTGATCTAATCACAGCAGCTCTGTTGTTTTGCCTAGGAGACTCTCCCGGCGGTAGGGGGATATCAGAAAGTCGCGCTGTTGATGTGTATCACATTGACTTTGGGACCCAAACATTTTCTCTCCCATCTGCTATACTGGCCACGAATACAATGGTGGGGGAAATAGCTTCAGCTTCTGCATGTGATCATGCCAACCCACAGCTCTCAAATCCAAGTCCATTCCAGACCCTTGGACTGGATTTGGTATTGGAATATGTGGCTAGATACCAAACAAAACAGCGTTCAATGTTTACATTTGTTTGTGGACAGTTGTTTAGGAGGAATGAATTTTCATCGCATTTTAAGAATGTGCATGGTGACATTCATGCTGGCCTTAATGGCTGGATGGAGCAGAGGTGTCCTTTGGCATATTATGGGTGTACATATTCTCAACGAAGGTTTTGCCCTTCAACACAAGGGGCAAAAATTATTCATGACCGCCACTTACGGTCATTTGGAGTTCAGCCTTCTATATCCACAGTATTAGTAGAACCAGCAAAAAGCTGCTTAATTGGACTACACAATGACCATCTGAGTAGTCTACCTTTTGAGGTTCTGCAGCACATCGCTAGTTTTCTAGATGGCTTTAGTTTATGTCAGCTTTCCAGAGTGTCACGTTTAATGAGAGATGTGTGTGGAAGCTTGCTTCAAGCACGTGGAATGGTGATACTACTATGGGAGAAGAGAAAGTATGCAGATAGAAGTTCTTGGCAGATAAAAGAAAAGGTAAGTTATTTAATTTCGAATATTTCAGAGTTCTCTTAATGTTTTCCCTGATCACTATTGTTACTACTGTTTGGGTTTTTTTTATGCAATATCCCTTCAAGAAACAGATTGTTGCACAGAACAACGAATAGTTAAAATTGTTAGCAGGTTTGTTTGGTCTTCTCCACACTTGGAGAAGTAGAAGTACTGTTGGTGTAGTTTTTACTTCATGTAGGTAAATTAACCTCTTTTTCCCAAGATTTATAAACATTAGATGATTACTCTTTAATATCAATATTCCATGAAAGTGCAAAAGTTGCCTACAGAGTTTGCTTTTTTGCCTTACATTGTTTACAGCAATTTTAATTTTTGCTAACTTGTTGAGATCCTATCCATTGCCATGATACTGAGTGCCTTAAGGATGTAAATAATTCTTAAAACCTTTGGGTGACCTTTGTATAGTACAGTTTTCATCACCACCACTCTCCCCTGACCCGCAGAGTTATCTGCAGCAATCCTTCAGAATTGCAGAAGTTAATCATTTCAGAAATGGATCGTTGTGACTGGTCATGCAGTACTTTGTCATTCAACTTCTGATTGCATAATAGAATCATAGAATAGTTAGGGTTGGAAGGGACCTTAAGATTATCTAGTTCCAACCCCCCCTGCCATGAGCAGGGACACCACATGCTAAACTATGTTGCCCAAGGCTCTGTCTGTCTTCCCAGTGTTCAGAATTGACTTGGAATCTGACTTAAGCTGAGACTGATTATACAAAATTTAGCATTGTATGTTTTTGTCATGTTGTTTTTTACTGTCATTTATAGTAGATGTAAAACATTGCCTGAAAGCAATACAGCATAAGGATTTAAATCCAGGTATCTTAAAACATTGTGAGCCTAAGTGCAACTTATTTTCTAGGTTTGGCGCTTCAGTACAGCCTTCTGTACTGTGAACGAATGGAAGTTTGCTGACATCGTAAGCATGGCTGACCACTTGAAGAAATGTAGCTATAATGCTGTAGAAAGAAGAGAGGAGGCTGTTCCGCTGCCATGTATGTGTGTAACAAGAGAACTCACTAAAGAAGGACGTTCGCTGCGCTCTGTTTTGAAACCAGTACTTTAAATATTGCAACCACTCCAATTGCACATACACTCAAGCACCTGATATAACCTCGGTAATCTTATGTGACACTTTATTAATGTACTAAAGATACTTTCTAGCTAAATCTACTCTGTCACTGTGTATATAAGGTTTGAAGTGACATTTATTTTTTATAATACTGTTTAGCTGGAAAGTAATGAAAGTTGCCTTAATGTCTGAAAAATTTGGAACTTGCTGGACAGGGTAGTTTTATCTAACTTATATAATTTAAGAACAAAATCCTAAGGTGTGTTTTCTGATTCACTGGTGCCCATGTTGCTGTTGACTGATAGCATTTCAAAAATGGCCTCTAAATGGTATGCACATTTAGACAGGAAACACTGAATTGTACTTTCTGTATTTGGTCTATTTTTTTTAACAAATTATAATCCGAATATTTGAAAAGGAAGAATTCAAAACTGTATAATAGTTATCTCAAATATAACTTTTAAGCACATTTTTTCTCATTACATCAGTGTTCTAGTGCTCTTCCTAGCTAACAGGTGATCTAGGATGAGGTTTTTTTTTTTAACAGGTTGTTTTTTTTTTTTTAGCAGTGATCTAAGCAAACTCAACAGCAGCTCAGTTTTATTACAACTTCCTTTTGACATGTCTACAGTGATTTTTTTTTTTTTTCTGAACTATTAACAAGTTATTTCACTTTTGGGAGCAAAACTTTTAGAGCTAAAAACATGGAATACTAGTTTTACTCTCGCACCTACAATGACATCGATTTAAAATGTTTTTCCTTGTCCTGCAGTTGGCTGAGGGTTAAATTGCTTGAGGATTCAGAAATTTGAAGTATGTGATGAACAGTTAAAAATTTATAATGCAGCTAATGAAACCGCTTTACTTGTTCTATAATGTTGTGAGATGTATTGTCTCCTTTTCTGTTAATCTGTCTATAAAAATGCTGCTTTTTTGAGGAGCATTTTAAATTACTGGCATATATAGCAAATGTATCATCTTCATAAGATGAGACATGATTTGTTAATTGCATAAGGCATATCAGAAATATATGCTCAACCACATCTGTTAAACAAACAACTCCAATTTGCTTCTAGTCTTCCATAACAAAAGATCTTACAAAGCGCTTGGGAACGGAGAAGACATGCTATGAAAAATGGCCTGGTATAGCAAAACTGTAATAACTTGAACCGACTTTCTAACTTGTTTGTATTAATGTTGGTGTCTCTAGCCTGTTGCACTTAGCAACTGTGCCACAAAGCTAAAACAGAAACAGACCAGAGCTTGGAACAAAGAAATACACGACGTATTTCCATTATAGGACAAAATAAGAGATTAGTAAGGAGGAGATGTTTACAAAAATGGCTAAATTTATTACTCGTAATTTCTGTACTGGACACTTGTTTATGGCTAGTCTGGCTGCAGTTCACAACTTCGGTATCTGTGCATTTCCCATTCTGGGTCCAGTCCAGCTAAATGTTCACTGCCTTTTTCTATCCAGAGTGCTACAGGTGCCCAGGAAAAAATCAAATCTAGTTCTTCAGTGCCATGAGTTGAAATTAGAAGAGCTCAAACAGCCTGGACCTTCAAACTACGCGTTCTCTTTCCGCAATTTCTCTTTGTTTATTCTGTTTGGAGAGAGGAAAGCAGAGTAAACCCTCTATAGAAGTTAGCAATATTTGCAGTAATTCTTAGCTCTTACCACAGCTATCTGGAAAGGAGACTCTAGATTCATGTACAGATCTGACTACATCAACTGTGTTTTAGGTAGTGATTTTAAACACACACCCTACCCCTACCCCTGTTGTCTGAGTGCATTGAAATGCTACAAATTCTTCAATACAAGGCAGGAGGCGGAATTTCATCATTTCTGTTCTTTTAGCTCTAATGGCTCCTTGCTGCTGCTCTCCAGTGTTTAAAAGTGGTTGTGTGACTAGAAGGATCCTGTATGTTGAGGAGTTTATGCTTGTGTTTGTGGCTAAATCTGCTTTAAAACATCTGTTTTGGGTTACTGGTACTTTTTAGTCAGCAGTGTGGTGGTTTTGGTACTTGGCATTCTTTGGGACTACCCAGAACCCTGGTAAGTATGGTAGGCAGGCATGTGTCATGGTCACTTAGGAGAAGAGGATGTTCAGTTAGAGGAACTGGTGTTGGTAGAATCTCGCTTGTAGCGCAGTGCAGATCTACATCTAAATAATATTCAGTTGTTGATCTATTAAAGCAAATTTTTTAAGTACTTGCTGTTCTTCTTAAGAAATAACACTATTTCTCAATACATGCACTTTTGTTTTCAAATGTAGATACAGGCTTTTATGTTAAATTAGTTTATTTTTTATGAGAATCCAGAGCTATTAAAATACCAATGTTGTAAACAAAATCTCTGCCTTTTAAACTGCTCCAAATGCAGGAATACAATATAGTTAGGATAACTTTTTTTTATACTGCTATGCAGTTTGTGAAACATCTATGGTATATAGTCAGTCTATGAAAATGTGGCTTGTTCACATTGCCCTTGAATTTTAAACATGTTGTATCCCCTTTCTGGTACATCTTCCTTACAGCGTATATAGACAGCTGTTCCAGTTTTTCTTTTACTTGATACCACATTGCTACTTTGTTTAAAATACTATGTTTTCAATCATTATGCAATATTTTTTTGCAATGTCTGTTGAAATCCTAATAAAACTTTTGGAGTTTCTCTTTTAGTATGATTGTATTTCTTTTAAAGCTTATCATCAGCCTCCCAGTGCTCAAACATGGTGCTCAATGTCTGCCTCTAGGATTTCACTAAGTACTCAAAAAATAGTTACATAAAGAAATCTATTTACAAACACTTTAAACATTGCACAATTTGGATTATATATGTTAATATTCATTTCAGTACAAAGATTGGTCATTTGTTTTTATACTTCATGCCCATTTCTACTGCTTTGGTCCATTATGCAGCGTAGATTCCCTTCCATAATTAAAGGTTTAACTACATAACTTTGAAGACTCATATTGGGCCTTGTAGGTTAGTTTTAATTAGTTGGGATTTTTTTCTGAATAATAAATTAGAATATTTGATCAATATGATACAGTACTGTTTTGCAAAGAACATTTTCAGTGCGTTGTCTAATGAGTGAAGTTTTCTATAGAAAGTTGTTGCTTAAAATGGTACAGAAGGTAATAGTTGTAGTTCAGACTGACTGTGGAATGGCAAAACCAAAACCTCTTTAAAATAGAAGACTGCCCAGAAATTGACCTTTTGCCCTGCCATTTGGTAGTATGAATATGTTAATAGTCTTTACAAATAAAAATGGACCTATAATACATAAACTTGATAATAAATTAACCTGAGTGTTGTGGTGTGAGTCCTGGTTTCATTTCAGCTGTTACAAACTTAGACTATTTTACTTACTAGGCCATGTTAGCATTTTAATTTTTCTCTCTCCATAAGTGGATTAGATATTTTGCTGTGCAAGGAAATACTTTTTGGTTCAGTTTAACTTTCTTGATGCTTGAAGTATTCTAGAGGATTTACATGTGTGCTTTAGCTTGGTTTTCTGAGAAAACTGCTGCTAAAACTATCTTCCTAGGCTCTTT
>NW_009911636.1:0-14187 GCF_000696875.1 Nestor notabilis | reverse complement strand
TGATTGTACTTTCCTAAAATGAGATTTAAGTTCAATGGAGAATGCAGTGCTTACTGTGGTATCAGAAAGGTGGTTTAAATTCTTCCAGTCAGTGTCTTTTCAGATAGCTTTGGTCATCTTCAGATATGCAAAATCTCGTGGTTATTTACAGCACTGAGGGGAAAATAGCATTTGGATAGTGTTTATAAAGAATTATAGCATGTAAAGCAGAGACATTTTGAAGAATGGCGTTCTCAAAGTATGACTGTGTGGCATGTGGTGAATATTGCAGCAATAATCCAAACTGGAGGGGAAAAGCGAATGGAGAAGTAGGCTTAAAATAATGAAGACATCCAGTCCTAGCATAGAGATGCTTCTGAGGGACCATGTGTGTGCTGAGAGTTTGACTTGTGCATGCTGCAACCGTGTTCTACTGATGATTTATCAGTCTTTCCATGATAGCGAGAGTTACTATGCTGCTATTTGATCTCTAATGTGCTTAAGTTGTAAACTGTCTCCAAGTGCTGCCTGCATTCCTGAATCAAGTACTAAGTAAAATGCAGTCCTCTCTACTGAATGTAAGGTATGTATTTGGTGTAGCTTCTACATGCTGGTGGTGTCAGAAGCAATATTTGCTAAGAATAGTATTAAAATAAGGTCCTTCGGATATGGAGGATTCATCTGTGTGGTTTCCATCAGTATTTGCCTGAAAATGGGAACAAAAATGTGTTAGGGAATGCAAGGAGCAAAGTAAGAAGACCGCTAGCATTCAGTACAGCTTGGTAATGGCCTGGCAGTCAAGAAACGTTATTGATTATCATCAGATGCACTATGAAATGTGACAGCAAAAGTCCATACCTCTGCCATTTTGACAAAGCAAATTCTGCAACGCATGCAGTAGTAGGTATGCAAGCTGATTATAGCCTCAGGAGTAGAAAAACATATACAAAATGAGCATGTATGACTTTAACTGCAAAATATGGGGATGGAGAAGCTAGAATTTTGTGAGTATGAATCCACATAAGGCTAGTTCTGTAGAATCAATTAGAAAATGTGATTTCTGCCTTGAGAATATTTAAATGTTCTGCTGCTTAGTTTTATCCTAAACTGTGCTGGTATTTATCTAGAATCATAATGTGAATGAACTGCAGAAAGATATGAGAACTTGCAATGACGGTACAAAATTATTTGCTTGATGGTGTTATAATGTAGTATTGAACTGAGAATTTTACAATATAAAAAAATGAAACACAAGAAATAAACAAAAAGCATCTTTTACAATCTAAGACTTACTTCTTTTCCCCCCAAGATGCGTTTTCAAGCATGTAACAGAAGAGCTACCTTCAAGCTTGCTATAACTTAGAGAATTCTGCTAGCAAGATGAAAGTTGGGTTGCATTAGTATTTTCATGTGAACGTCCCAACAAATGGGTTGGCTGCAGAACAAAACTAATCTGCTTATGTGACTGGTTAGCAAATGAACAGTCAGTGACCTGGCAGGAATGTGTGTTGGACTTTGTTCAGAAGTGTTAGTGTTTGATTGTTACATGTTGTGTAATCTTCTGAATATTGTGTACTCCTTAGTATTGTAATTACAAGGTTGTATTCCACATGTAATTCCAGAGGCTTTTACAGCAGACAGGAAATAATGTGCTGCTTAACGAGTTTTGAGCCTTGGTTAAGGTAAAATATGACTGTTAAGAACTGTGGCAGTTGTTCATGAGCATTGGCTGTCTGGAGTTTCACATCATTGCATGTTTCAAGAGTGAGTGGATGCCTTGTTGTCTAAGCAAGGTGGCTTTACTTCTAAGGAAGACTAGTTTTGTATGGTATCTTACTGTGCACGTTTTTTGTTTATATGCAGATAAATAGGATGTTCTGGAATTAACGGTGCCATAACTCTAACTTCTCAAGTAGAATACTTGAGTGTTCACATTTCAAGTAATTTAGAATGTGTGCCAGATGGGTATTGCAAGCTAATATTAACCAGTATCAAAATCATTATCTTTTCTATCCAGGGTGGGGCAGATCTCTGGATCATTAGATCTGATTAGGATGCCTGAAGAAAGTCTCTTTTTTTCAAAGCCATAAGGGAAGAGGCAGATTGTAACAAAAAACAAAAAAAAAAAAAAGTATCTTATTCTGGCTGGGTCAACAAAACCCTGCCTTATTTGTAGAACTTCCTCAGGTCCTGCTCCTCAATTTAATCCATGAGGAGTTCTGTGGGTACTTCTCCTTAAGCTCAGCTCCTCTGGAGAGCGAGCCATGGCAGGTGAATTCATGTTCGAAGAGTTAAGCATGCCTGTTCTCCAAAATTATTAAATGGAGACTAGTAGCTTGGTTTAGTTTGGTTAAGTTGAAAAGTTTCTCTGCAGTGCTTAGGTATGATACAGTCCCTATGATCCTTGATTGCAATCTGAGAATAGGAAGCTCTCCAAAGGGTGTGGGGGTTAGGAGTGGGAATCTCTGTGAGAAGAGACTAGGGGCTGTCCTATGCTGATCACAGTTGGTTCTAGATGGCTCTGCAGTGGACCCACTACTGGCCAAAGCTGAGTGCATCAGTGAAGCTGGTAAGGCCTCTGAAAATGTGTTTAAGGAAGGGTTAATAACACTGTGCAGCAGCTGTAAGAGACGAGTGACAAAAATGTGTGAGCAACAGCTCTGCAGACATCAAGGTCAGTGAAAAAGAAGGGGGATGAGGTACTTCAGGCACTGGAGCAGAGACTCCCCTGCAACCTGAGAAGACTGTGGTGACTTGTTTCTCAGGTGTGGTTGTCTACACTCAAAAGGAGAAATCGTGTGTGGAAAAAGGACTATAGTGAGTGGAAGACTCCATGAGATGTATTGTTCATATGCATGTTTATGCCATTTCCAGTGGGGCTTGGAAGCTGGAAGGAACATGGAAGGGCTCGGGAGGCTGACATACAAGGCTTACTTACCATCTTTGAGACTCAAAGAGGTCCTGTGACTCAGCAAGGTAGGTGGGCACCACCCCTGCTATGTGAGAGGGTAGGGCCTGACCATGTCATGAAGGTCCTAGCTCAGACTAAATAGTACATGGTTTTAAATTATTGAATGTATATGCACTCACAGTATGAATTGGCAATAATAGCACCACTCAAAAAATTTTGCTTCTTAATAGCCAAATTTCTTGATTCCTCTTAAGAGGTTGAACAGTTTTGGCTTTGGGTTTTGATCCAGAGTATGTGTTGAAACCTTAATTAGATTTGTCATCAGGGTTGCAGTGTTAATGACAGAGTAAAGTGGGTTGTGTGGTTTAATATCACTGAGCAGTATCATTCAGTTGGAAAGCTGTAATTCTCTTTAGCAGGGGAAAAAAGTAGGTTTTTATCTATATTTTTCTTATGCTTTTGAATGAAACAAACATTTTGGTAGGGCTTATGTTACGAAAGCAAGCAAGATACAGATGTTCAGAGTAACAGCTGAATGGTCAGGGCATTTCATATGTAGAAGATCCAGTCTCCAAATCATGTAGAGAAGGAACATTCAACAATAAGTTGCTGTTTCTAATATAATCACTGAGAGCTGCTTCTGAGTTCTCGCTTTCACCTTTCTCTCATCATATAATTAATGATGCTAAGTTATTCCACTGTAATCCCAGAGTAACACAGAGAAACCTGTATGAAATAGTTACCTTGTATATAGGTGTGTTAACCAAGGGTGGGCAGAATATCCATAGGTGAAAAAACCAGTAAGAAATCTTCAAAATCGGCAGAGAATATGGAATAACTCATGCTTTGACAATGAAGATAAATTTTAAGTCGTCTCAAATTTTGCTCTGACCACAGGTATACTCAGCAAAAGTGGGCTTGAGAAGCACTACTTTATAGAGTTAGGGCACAGTCTGCGTTTGGAGCATTCTGTTTGAACTTTGAGCTACTCTTACTAAGACAGAAGTTGGATAAACAACTTTAGTGTTAATTAGTTCCTGAGAACAGCACACAATGTGGTTGAATGTTCCCTCGCAGTTGTGGTGACCCGACAGAGCTTGGGGAAGAGTTTACAAGTGGTCAGCTGAAGTGTGCTGTGCTACTTTGGATCTTCAGTACGCATCTGATGGTTGCGTGAAGATCATATGAGAATGTTTTCCCTGAAAGTTTGATACAGCATGTTGGGTTAGAGCAACAAGCTGCATCCATGAAGGTGAAAGTTTTAGAGTTGTGCTCAAGCTGAAACTAACCTGAGGAGAGACTGAAGAAAACAGGGAGAACATTAGCAACTGCACATCATTATCTGGGGACTCATGCTTGATAAGGGAGTTACCTTCTCCCAGATGCCCCTGACTATATAGCTTGTAATTGCAAGCTACTGCATTATTATGAGTTACCCATTAATCAGCTGAGACTTCATGGTAGTGTTAGCAGATGTGTTATACTTTGCAGCTGGAACAGATTGAGAGAATTTAACTGATGGTTCACCACTAATGACACACTACTCAACAAACAATTTGATTGGGGAATTGCCACAGGATATGCTAGGAACCAGTCTGGCCTGTGCTGTCAGTGATCCCATCATCGCTAAATGCACTCTCCCAGCAGATTTACTGCCACTTCTGTTTCCCTCTGTAGCATTAAATGCATGTCTTGGAGTTTTTTTACATCAGTGTAAGTGGGATTAACAATAGAACTACTGTTGGTTTGTTGTGATTTCCCCCCCTCTCAAGAAAACCCCACCATTTTGATACTGATATTAGAGACCTTTAAAGTTGCTATTAGGCTTCAAGTGGATGTTCTGACAGACCCATCCATAATGCAGCTTGGGTGAAGAAAAAAACCCCACCTTTTTATTAATCTCTATGGATCATATAGGTGCCATCACACTGAAATGAAGTGAGATGCTAAAGTTCTGACTACAGTACACTTGAAATTCTGTGAAATTCATGTAGAGTTCATTCTTTGCACAGTTGGATCAATATATCTAACATGCTGCTTTCTACTTCCTTGAGTTTATGCAGGTAGTAGTGTTTGAACAAAGGTGTGCGACAGCAAAACAAGTATTAATAAATACAGTGTAATAAAGGCAATACAAACCCACTCATTCCCTTAGTGGACAGAAAACTTACTAGAACTTGTTTGCTTAGGAAAGACTACCAGCAACTTGTTTATATGACTTAGGAGCACTGGAGTGAAAACTGCCGGCTGGATTTGTTATGTAAATACAACTTTTAACAGATTTTTTTGAGTATTTTTGGTCTCAGTAGAACAGTCTGAAGTTTGCTAGCTATAAGGAAGTAAGTGTCGTACATACTCATCTTCTGGCATGTGGTAACACTATTACTAAATTTACACAGAAGAGGTATTTGAGGGCAAATGACTAGATTCGGTTGACTTTCATGTGATTTTCAGACTGTTCTAATCTGGGTCATGCTGGTGGCTGCTTAAAACGCCTTAATCTCGTAAAAATATGTCTCAATTCTTGAACAGAGTACTAGTTCGCCAAGTCTGAAATAAGCCTTTCTAGGTGATAATGTGCAATTCATCCATCACTCTAGTCAGCTGCCAAGTAACAATTCAGCAGCTTTCCCTTTTATAGTTCTCTGGTTGATGACATGTCCCTGCAGAAAAAGTCATTGTATTTGCAAGTGTTTCTGAGAGGCAGAGAAGAATTGCAATGTTGAAAGAAAGGAAGGTATAATATCCAAATCAGTAGCTGAAGTTTAATTAGAGCTTTGCAAAACATATGGCTGAGACCAGCAAAGGAATGATTAGCCTCTCCTGAAGTCTGCCTAGTCTGAACAGTGAACAATTTCTTTGCACTATTCCTTTTTTCTTAATTTCTATTCTTTTCCTTGCAACATTCTAAAATAACATCCCACTGGCTATTGACAGTGAGTCCTAATTTGCAGTCATATTAACCTAAATTACCTATGTAAAAGACCATTATTTAATAGCTTTATAAAGACAATTAGTTTTACTTTCATAAAGCCTTAAGTTGAAACTTGTGCCGATGTTAAATACCGAAATAGATGGCTTAAAAGGATAGAAAATGAAAGGTATATTTCCACAGGGACTTAATGCTGTATGTGCTGATAAAATCAATAGAGGGTTTATCTGTTACCTTGAATAATTAAAGTTTTAGCTTTATGCTTCCAAATTGGAATGCTTTTGCTACAGCTAGAGTAACTTTGAATCCTTCTGCTGCTAAATGAAGGCACTGACAGTCAGTGGTTTCAATTTTATGCTTTTTAAAGATGAAAGAAACACCTACCTTCTAAAGTTTAGTTTAGAAGTTTAAAAACTTTTAAGTTTTTTAAAAGTTTGAAACTTTAAAGTTTTAAAATTAAGTTTAAAAATGTCAGAGAACCTCATTTGGGAAGACAGATTGGTTTAACTTTCCCGACAAAGATAGGGACACCAGAATGATACGCATACTGATTTGTGCTGTCTCCTTAAAATTATTTAAAGAGAAAGCATTGGAAGATAAATCTTACTTCAGTTGTTCCAACAGAATGCACCACCTTGGCTCAGTTACTTTGGCAAACAAACAGTGGGGGGTGCAGCGTTTGCAGTATGAAATCTAAAAAGATGTAAATCTCATGCTTGTTTGGTATATCATCTTTCTGGAATAAAATAACACTGAAGTTGTTCTCCTTCCGATGGTGGTTGTGTATGAACATAGATAGGTCTGCAATTGCTATCTCACCTGCACTTGGCTTGAGTGTGCTGTACCATGGATGATTCAACAGGTCACATGTGGCAGCAGGCTTGGGGTTTTTTAAAGGTATCAAGGTTGATAACTTTGCCAGACTGTTTACTTCTGTCCCACAGCAGAATGGTAGAACAGATAAACAAGTAACTGTAGTTGCTAAGGGAACATGCAGATCAACATGCAAATATTGAATGTGTCTCTTGTGTGCATAATCACTTAGAAATACAGTTGAAGGAAACCCTGTAAATTATTTTAGCCTGTTAATTGTTATATATCGATAGAGTTTATGTAGCTTGGAAGAAATGTGTGTATAGCTGAAAATGAGATAATTCAGAAAACAAAGGTGAAGTAAGTAGTCTGTTATACTTGAAAGGCACAGTCAGTAGCTCACCTAATGCACTGTTGTTCTTGGTGAGGAGGAACTGTGCAGTAGTATTCACTAGGTCTGGGCTGATACACTCAGAAGCTCCCATTATGGAAGCAATTGATTGAGTTATCACTCTGACAGCTTTTTGAAATGCTGAAGGACAGTTTATTTTGTGTGCCACTTAATGCAGTCAGGGTAGTGAGTATTTACAGTATCAGTGATCACTGAGGTAAAAAGAAAAGTTACTTTATTTGCATGTACATTCTTACAGTAGAACTGAACATGCTTAACTGTTGCTTTCAGTTTAAGTCCCTTGAAATGAGGATGCTTACAAAGGAAATCTAGAATTGCTCATCAAGTCCTTCACTGTCCTACTATGTCAATCCAGGCTGGCCATCATGCCAGTCTAATAGCTTTCGCTTTTCCTCCTTAAAAATATTTTAACCACTGGGATAACTGTAATAAGTGATAAATTAAAAATACTCATGAATGTATGCGGTGTAAAGAACTTTATTAAATGAGATTAAGCTCTTGAGCATTTGGAACGCGCTATTCTTCTACATGTGCTTATTAAAGAACTGCTACACGCTGCAAAGAATGGTTGGTTAGCTGGCAGAAACTCAAAGAGGGCTTGAAATTTGCATTGAACAAGTTCCATGCAAACCAGTTCCAACAATTCATATATAAACATATTTTTAAACACTCAATTTTATTGTTTTATGGGTAGGAACCTGAGAAGTGAGAGATCGCATCAGGATTTATTCTGCAAGATTCCCAGACAATGAATTTATTGTCACGTAAATACTAATTCTGGTGATTTATGAAAACACTTGCCTGGAATTTGAGATCACTAGTGACACACTCAAGGACTATTAAAATTTTGGCCAAATTAGTGCCTGTTACTTATCTATTAATCTATGAACTTTTCTATTTAGGTTTATCTCAGAATAGGATAGGCATTTGGCAACATTTTATATAGTACTAAGCCTTCTATAATGATCTTAGCTTGAGAATACTGTGTCTGTGTAAGCGTGCAGATGACTTAATGTATACAAGTAAACCAAGAAGGAATCTAAGTAGGAAAATTGGATCTAGGTGCTAACTTTCAGTAAAGTTAAAAGCACTTTGGGGAAGAAAAGAAGTTTCGGACAGCATGTGTAATTTTATTTTCATGCAGTAAGGAGCAAAAAGTACTGAGAAAGCTCATGTCATTTGAAAATGGAAGTGTGCTCACAGCTGGTCAAGACAATGCAGTACACGTGTAATACAAGTGTAGCTGTAACTCTACAGTGCATGCCTCTGTACTTCAAAGGCTATTGTAATATTGTTTGTTAGCATGACCAACCTATTTTCGGGCTGATCTCCAAACTGTTACTCCTTCAAAACAGGCAAAGAAAGAACTGCTAAGTGGTCAGCTGGTGACTTTGGGGTCAGCTATGGCTTCTGTGTTGGCATTGCCTTGAGGGATGGGCTGTGCTAATGGGAAGGCGTCTATTGGAGAACTCGAGCTCCAGTGGAAACAGGTCACTATGGTACACAGCAACATACACACACCAAATTAAGTAGCTGGAGTCCCCTGCCTATGATCTTGTCTCCAAAGTATGTCATACACATCTTCTGGCTCTTGGCTGCAAGCTGTTGCCATGACCTGTAGAAGGTTGCTAAGCTGCAGGCTGTTTACACACTCGCTCTAGGCTGCAATTCCTATTTTCAGGGGTTTCTTTGTGGCTGGATGAAAACAGTGTTTGTTCCCCAGCAAGGATTATTTCTGTGTCAGGTAAGTGAATTCAGTGAAGCTTGCCAAAGCTCTTAAAAGAGAAACAAGAAAGCTACAGCTGAAAAAATGGTAAAGACATGAAACCAAGACGATGAGGGGGCAGCAGTGATGCACGGGATTGGTACAGTCATAGAGCAAAATATTCATACAAGGAAATAAAATACTTCTGAAATATTGTTGGTCCTACATAAAACACTTGCAAGAAAAAGTCTGTAATGAAAACTAAAGAGTATCTTAAAGTGGTGACAGGAGTATAACATACAAGAACTTCCAATCAACCAAGAATTTGCTGGGGGTCCGAAGAACACTGAAACTATGCTTGATTACAGACGGTGCATTAGACTGGGGGCATGGTTACTCAGATCTGAGCGCATCTGTTTTTGAAAGTGGAAGGATTATGTAAGTCTCCACAAAAAAGGCACATTCTTCTACTTAGAACTTCACCTGTCATGTTGCACATCAATTTTGGGTCAGGCTGCACCCGCCTAACCAATGGAATAAATTTTTGGTATTCCACATAGCCAAGTGTTTGGTTTTACACTAGGTCTTGTTTCAAAATAATTTCCCCCCCTTGCAGGTATTTTAATGAGAAACTTGATATGCCATTGGTGGTAAAAGGCTGTTTGCAAACAATGCACCTTATAATGAGTTGGCATTGTAACAATTTACTGTTACATACCGGTTTTCACTCGGGCAGCACAGCACAAGGTACTTTGCTATCACCAAATCTTTCTTCTCCTATAGGAGTTTACGCAAGCCCTCTGAGTAAATCCTTGGTCCCTCTTCTGTCCCTGTGAGCCAGGCAGAAGAGCCACGTTGCTTTGGGGACTACCGGAACTCCAGGTTTGCTTGGGGACATATTACCCTCATGAAGGCATTCCACAGATACATGAGGCTGGCCTGGAGCATCCCTCTAAGAACTGTGTATGTCACAGGGAAGGAGCTGGGTGCTGGGCTTGTCTGTGGTGTTTGTTGATACCTGGGTGTCAATGGGGTTGATGTCATACTGAAAG
Source organism: Nestor notabilis (assembly GCF_000696875.1). Classification (NCBI taxonomy): domain Eukaryota; kingdom Metazoa; phylum Chordata; class Aves; order Psittaciformes; family Psittacidae; genus Nestor; species Nestor notabilis. The sequence continues at coordinate 4,383 of NW_009911636.1, read as the reverse complement.
CCCTCTGTTGAAATATATTGGGACTTTCTCCAGCTCCCAAAACATTTCAGGCTGGGGAGGATGAGAGATGGCTTTATATTTTTATTAGATTTTGAGAAAAAGGAAGTCTACAGTTATTCCTGTATGTTCTCCCATGAGGTTTACTGTAATGTTATTGCATACTTATGCTGCCTAGTTACTTCTAAAAATAACAAGCTTTTATTTTTAAGGCAACAGGCTACACAGAACCCCGTGCAAAAGTGAAAATAATCTCCTGTAGTGTCCTACCTATTGTTACAATATAATTTTCCAACACAATTCCTAAAATGGTCATGCCAGAACTTCTGTAGCTTTGTCTGCATAAAAGGCTGCTGCAAGCAGTGAGCAGCTAAAACAGTTCATGCAGTTATCACTGCTCTGACACAGCACTGAAATCTGAGAAATAAGAATAGCAGTGGTTATCTGGTAATGAGTTGTTAAATTGCTTAGTCTTCAGGCCATAAAAGTAAAATCTGAGCTTTTTTCTTAGCTGCTGTACTGTCCAATTAGAATAAACAGTGGAAGTGTTAGTTCATACTCCTCTCTGAATTATCACAAGAAGGACAGACTTGAAATAGAAGGTTTGGATCCATAGATCACTGATTAGATTTTGTTAATCATCATAACTTTCACTTAAAAAAGTGGCCTTAAATAATTTGCATTAGACTAGCTGGTTCTGTATTTAGCTCAATCTCTGCAGGAACACAGGCTCTGTAAATTTTTCAGGAATGAATATTTTGCCCAAATCACTAATACGCCTAAATCAGCTTACCACGATACAAATGTTTTCCCTTTCACAAGCAAGCCTGTACAGTGTGTTGCCTTTCTCTTTTCTATAATTAGCACAAAAATTTGGAAATTGCAGTAACACTTTCTCTGTATCTTTACAAGAAAGAAAATGACCTAAAAAGGGAAGAAAGGCTAAGTCTAGGAAGGAGCACAGCTAATCTAAACATCACCCACAACTGGCAATCAGGGGCACTCCTCCACTTTCTCCCGCTCCCTTTTCCATCCAGATCCTTTCAGTATTTGTGTTTTGGTTTTGTTTTTCAAACTCTTGTCTTCACTACACACTTCCCTACTTGGAAGTAGTATCATTTGAAATCACTGTGCAGCAACAACAGATAAAGCTGTGCCAAGCAGCAAAATGGCCCATGGTGTAAAAAGGTTTGTCATTGGTAAAAAACATGTACTCCACATAGACACAGGCTCCCCCAGCGTGGAAGTATTAAGTTCATTGGTCATTTTAGTAGTATTCATGTTGTTCTGTATGCTATTGCTATACCTAGTAGGCACTTTCCAAACAAGAAAATTATGAAGAAAACTATGACTTTCCACTTGGAAAGCTGAATTTTGGACTGCTGCATACTGTTAAACTTCATAATTAGGGTCTTTGTTATAATTTCAGCCAGCAATACTTTGTCCAAGTTTCCTGAATGTAAGAAATGATTCCAAACTATTGAGTTTACAAAAATACCAGAGCAATTTTATGGCAGGAAGAGACAATATAAAGGGAGTTCTGTAGCATAAGAAAGCCATAAGCATATCTTTCCTGCCTGGTCAATCATGACAGTTCAGATTCGTGATTTTGCAGAAGTTTAGTGCACAGTAATAGAAAATGCCTTTAAATGTTTTATGTGTACATAAATATAATCACAGCTCTGATTTTTGGACATTCAAACTTTTCTTTAGAACCCTTTTAGCTACAGCAATTAAGCAGAAAATGAAGGTGTAACTGTTGATGTTAAGTAGGTACACAGCCTCAGTGATTCCTCCTCTGAAATCTCCACTGCGTGCATGCAATTTGGATAATAAACCAGACATAAAGGCTAATTAGCTGGAAACTACATAAGGCTAAACCTCTCAGTACAAATCAGGAGAAATACTACAAAGCAATTGATTCTCACAGAGATGGCTATCTGTAGAGCCCCTTCCTGGTTGCTAATGCTGTTGAAAAATAATCTTTTTTCATACAATTCCTCCTATATAGTCAGTTAGGAACACAGTCAGCACCTGGTATGATACCAGGGCCAATATATTGAAGGCTTTAAAAATACATTTGATACTAATCATCACTGCGTCATTTACTGTTAGATTGGCGGTAAATTGAGGCTTCCACTCAGAAGATGCTGTAGGTTAAGTACATTTGTAGACCCTAAACAGCTGTCAAGGACACAAAGGCACAATGTTTATTATTACAGTTCAGTCCCCACCACTAAGATGGTAGCTTGTTTCTTCCCACAGGAATGAACAGTTAACAGTAGTTTCTGGAACAGTTAAAAAGCAGCTTGATTGCTGGGGTTTGGGCCCCTTTATACCAAATCTCTTTGATGGGACCTGTAAAGCTTGCCAAGTTGGCAAGGACTTAATAGAGAAAAAAAAAATTAAAAAAGGAAATGGTTGTATTGAATTTTGTGGTGTAAAAGATGACTGGATTACAGGGCAGGCTTTTAGGTTTCAGAATTTTTTTGGGGACTGCAGGGGAAGAGCAGTGGTCTGGCAGTACTAGCCATTTTGGCAAAGGAAACTATCTTAAACCCAAACTTTATGATACTAGAGCTCACCAGTCTCAGCTCTAATGATAATCCATTTTATCCTGACTACAGTTCTCACTCAGTCCACTTAATTCATCAATAAAAATTGCTCTTCTATTCTCACTACCCCCCAGCCATGGGACTTCTGAGTCCTAAGCCAATCTCCGGTTCTAGTTTTGTTCTAGTTTTTATCTAGTTTTTATCCCAGTCTTGCAGGATCCAGCATTAAATCCAGTTTTATAGCCTTTCTTGTTTGATCTCTCAGTGTTAGCCCTAATCTGAACTAGGGTTTTTGAGGAAAGAGCAGGAAGTCAAGCTTTTCACTTTCTGTCATCTTTAACTGTAACCTAGCACCTAATATTGACAGGCACAAAATGGATTAAGGCAGAACCTAGAAAAGAAATTGACTGAATTATTTATAAAGCTAGTATCTGGCACATCAGAGTCTAAGGAACAATTTTTTTTTTTATCATTCCACATAGCTTACAGGTCTAAGATAAGCGCTTGGTTCTTACAGGCACAAAGAACTTAAGGTTTGTCTAAAGGTACACGTGTTGCTGGTTTCTTTTTACATTGAGGCTTAGACAACAGCCAGGAACTAAACTATTACTCAGATGTATTACTGGATCCTGCAGTTTCTTAGTTGGGACTGTGACTTGAATGAACAAAAGCATATGGTTTTACCTAGACACAATATGCTGGGGTGCTTTTAATGCTACTGGCAAGCTTGAACTGTGGGATAAAACCTCTAAGTTCATAGTTACATTCTGTATTGCCTGTAACACTAAAATGCAGGTGTATGGCGAAGGGGTAGGAAGACAATTCTAGACAGGTTATGGGTAACTCCACTGTCAGGTTACGCAAAAGGGAAGATTAAAATGTAATGTTCCATTCCACAAAGGCAGCAGTGCTACAGTGAGGGCTGGTGCTAGCAGAAATGCATGGAGGACAGCCAGAATTCCCTTAGCTCTGGTTATGCCTGAACAAGTGGTGGTATATCGCTTACACAAGTTCAACGAGGATCAGTGAAAATGAGCTGAAGCACGCTTAAAAATAAAGTTGGCAGTACATAGGCTTCAGTGTGTCATCACCCCTGAACGCAGGAAAAAAAGCAGCCATCATCTGAGGCAGGATGTCTTTGGCTCATTGAAAGGCCTTCATCCTGTTCCCACAACTTGACCTAAAGTTACCACTCCTCTGTTTCTGTCCTTAAGACGTTTCTGAAATGGGTGTATTCACACAAGGATGGCCCTGTCAATGGCTGGATTGCATCCTCTTTCTCATTCTTTGCAAGCCCTGAATATTGCTACACGGAGCAGCTGCCAAATTACAGACAGAAGGGAAAACAGAATACACGCACTTGGGAGCTGCAGAATTCTTTTAAGAGCTTTCTAACCTTCCCAACATTTCCCATTTCTGATCTCCCCACAATCGGCTGCCTGCCTCCCTGCTGGGAAGATACAAACATCCTGCACACCTAAGCGTTACTTGAGGCTAAACCTTGCTTGTAATGCTGCACATATGGTGGTTATTTAATGACATTTGCTGTGCTAAATTAAGCCTGGGCTCCCTAGAGTAACTGCAGTAGCTTCACTTAACTAAGCGATAACACTCGCATGCAAAAGTCAGTGTATGTAACGTGCAGCCACTTGCAATTTAGTGTGTACCCGCAGAGGTAATCCTCCACTGCAGTCCCAATTTTAGGACCCTATCCAGGGCAGGTATCGGTTTAACTCCCAACCGGTGTTTTGGGAGGGACGCCCCCTCCGCTACGTACGGGAACACTCCCGAAGGACACAATGAGACAAAGCGCTGCGCTGCCCCCGCCGCC
>NW_009911635.1:31790-32675 GCF_000696875.1 Nestor notabilis | reverse complement strand
ATGCACAATGCAATTGCTCACCACCTACCAAACAATGCCCAGCAGCAGCCCCCAGCCAGCTTTCCCCCTAGTTTATACACTGAGCATGATGCCATAGGCATGGGATATCCCTTGTGCAGTTCGGATCAGCTGTCCTGGCTGTGTCCCTCCCAACTTCTTGTGCTTCCCTGGCCTACTTGCTGGTGGGATGGTGTAAGCTGGAAAGTCCTTGAATTAAGTGTAAGTGCTGTTCAGCAACAACCGAACCATCAGTGTGTTATCAACATTATTCTCATCCTAAGTCCAAAACACTACACTGTACCAGCTACTAGGAAGAAAAACAACTGTCCCAGCTGAAACCAGGGCAAACACCATGTGCATGAAAAACTTAAAACTATTCTCATGATATAGACACATAGACTGTGTTCAGATCTAAGTTATGAAAGGGCTGTATCATACCATTAGTATCACATCTGAAGAATCAAGAAGTGTCTTTGTGGGTAAGAAATAAGAGGAAATTGTTTATCTTATGAAATAACCTCTCTCTTTTCATAAAATGTTTTTGTAACTTGTGACATGTCACCAAGTAAATAACCAGCAAAAAAACTGAATACAGGAATATTCAAAATACTTTTCACAAGCAGGGACAAGAGGTATTTTTTCCTATTTCTAAGAAGCTGCCTAAGGTAAGTAATCCAATCATTTCAAGATGCACAACACATCATTTCACTCCTCACTGAAGTGCTCTGGCTCTGAACGAAATGTTTTAAAATTCATTAATAAAAAATGCCAAATCCAAAAGCAATGTGGCTTAAATGACACAGACACTAGATAAGGAGGCATATTACCTTGCAGAATGTACCATAAACAGAAGGTACATAAAAGTGTAAGATAAAGTACAGTCAA
>NW_009911635.1:0-31759 GCF_000696875.1 Nestor notabilis | reverse complement strand
ACAGTGCATTACCATCTTTATCTGCTTCTCTTGCTCCAAAGCTCATCCTCTGCCAAAAGCTTTCCTCCAATGTTTCTGAAGATAGTCTAACAATCTTCAGCCTGAGATTATCCGGTTTCACAGTCCACTTCAATACCTTTCTCTGCCTCACAAAGGGATGTAAAAGTATTCCATACAGAAAAACAATCTCAATCTCAACTAAAAAACCTCAGCATTGCTAAGAAGCTACTGGCACAATATATCCATGCAATCTGAGAAAGGCTTATCGGGGGGGGGGGGGGAATAATTAAACCAACAACAATATAAAAAACAGGTTACAAAATTATACTAGAGTCTATTTAGCCTATTCTATCAGAAGAAAATATGTTGAATGCTGAGACTGCTTTTTAAACAATATCGTAACTGTTATGAAAGAGCTATCCAAATACTTCACATGAAAGAATGAGATTGCAATTACTTGAAACTGAAGGGACCTAAGAATTTTTCCAGTTTTCAAAGGGACCTTGGGAAACTCAGGAAAATTTCTCTAAGCAAGTCAGCATTTTGTCTAGGAGAGCCTAGGAGACCAACTGGATAAACCAACACTGCAGATAACCAGTAGTAATAATTTCAACACTGACCGGTGTGTCACTGAAATCTGTGTTCTCAAAATCTTCAGGACGATATTTACATCAAATGCTTTGCAAGAGCTTTTGGGACACTCAAACACCAGCTCTCATAACCTGAAGCACATTTTTTCGTCAAATTTCAATAATCAGATTGTTATCAAATTCCTTTTCTTAAGATGTTCAGAATATTACAGTTTAAAAAATTTTTCTACTCTAGGCATGTGATCAATTATTCTCAAGGTGTATATGTGTGTGTATATATATATAGTGAGATTTACTATTACAAAATATCTGAAACCCAAGTTTTCTTTTACTCACCTAGTGCATTATGCAGCACTTTCCAAAATTCGTTATTTTAAATTCTTCTATTTATTCATCTTGCCCAACTTCATGGTTTAAAATATTATTTACTTAATAAATTTACCCCTTTTACTATTGCAGCAGCATCACCTACAATGTACGAAGTGAACCAGCAAAGGAATTTAGAAGAAAAACCTATATTCCAAAATAGCTATATGCGAAGTTTCTTATGTGCTAGACAATGAGTTACAATGAATCATTAAAGAAATGCAGCCAAAGTCTAAAATAATTGGTGACACAAGAATCTGTTGTACCTAAACAGCTCTCAAATGCTGTTTTTATCATGTGACAAGGTAATCTGACTTTCAGAAGAACAATCAACACAACCTGCCCAGTCTTGATAGCAATAAGAGAAATTAAACTTGTTTAAAAATACTAAGTTATTCTAAGTGAGCACCTGTTTCGATTTTGTTATACAACCTCCTAATCTATTCTTCGATGCATGAGCAGTATCTGATTCACCCATATGTCACTGCAAATTCTAAAACTGTGGGGGAAGTGAGTCAAAGAAATATGAATAGACAATTCCTATAACCTGAAAAGTGAACATTAAACAATGAAGTATTGGCATTGTTTCAATTGCCCTGCATCACATGAATGTCAAACCCACTCGTGCAGATCTCTCCCTCCCTCAAAGTGAGTTGTTCAGTTTGATGTGTCATCAAAAGCAGAATTGGTAATGTTCTAAATACTTTGTTTTTCTTAAGAAAGCTTTATATTTATCATTTTCAGATAGTAGCCCTGCTGTGCAATAACATGCTTACAGGAATCTCAGCTGTGTCACCTCACAATTAACACTAAGCACTCTGCCCGCGCAGGCAGAAAACAAACAGTTCTCCCTGGGATAAAACAGAGATTACTAATGTTATTTAACATTTGGGATAGGTTTGTTTACTATACATGTGAATAATGCCCAAAAATCTCAGGCATCATAGGTTACTCTACAGCTTATTTAGAATTGTAAGGAGAAAATCACACTGTTACAGCAACATTTACCTTCAAAAGCCTTTGTTAAGCTAAATCACATTTAGACGAGGGGAAGGTTAAAATTCTTTTCTTTCAGCATAGCTGTGGCACAAAGTCAAGCTGGAGGCAAGTCACTGCTGGGGCCAATGTTGTTTAACAGCTTCATTAATAAAGTAGTTGCTGGGACACACCTCAGCAAATTCGTAGACAACACAAAACCAGGCAGCAGCTGATACACAGGAGAGTTGTGCTGCCATCCAGAGACCGGCACAGGCTGGAGAACTGGACTCAGATGAATTCCTTGAGGCTGAACAAGGGGAAACACAGAGTCCTGCATCTGAGGAGGAACAGCCTTAGGCACCCATACATGCTGGGAGCTGGAAAACAGCTTACCAGAAAAGGATCTGTGAGTCTTGGTGGACAAGCAGCTGGCCATGAGCCAGCAATGCACCCTTTATGGCAAAGAAAGCCAACATCACATTAGGAATAGCATTGACAATGGGTCACTGTCAACAACATTGCCCAAAGAGATTGTGGACTCTCCATCTGTGAACATACTCAAAACCTGACTGGAGATGGTCCTGAGCAACCTATTCGTGCTGACCTGCCTAGGACTAGGAGCAAACAGTTGCACCATTTCCAAATTGGTACTGTTAATGATGTTTGGCAACAACTGTTGCTTATGATACAGTGGCTTATAAAGTGGTCAGCCATGGAAACCGGACAACAGGACAAGAAAAAAAGTCTGCCCAAGGAAAACAAAGTCATGCTTAAATAATCAGATAGAAGGAAGACAGATCAGATGGAAATGTCACTGAAGAAGACAGATTATCCATTCTTTACTGCTTACATACATGAGGGTACATACAGAAAAGTATGTCAGCAGCATCTAACGCTGACATATTCTATGTAACTGAAAGCAATGAAGATACAAATATCCCTACTCACTTCAAATGACACTAGGACCACTCAGCACAATTTCTACTGACTGAAGTAAGAACTTGATGGGAGGAAAAGGGCCCCCATACTAAGCTAAGCATGGAATTATGCAAGACATCCACCAGAGGAAATACTGCGGAGTAATAGTAAATTGAAGTAAGCCTCCAAAACAAGTCCTCACTGGCTCCAGATCTGAGAGCTAGAATCCCAACAATCGAGCTTGTGTATTTTTGAAAACCTAACCAAAACCCAAAACAAACCCAAAAACCCCCTACGATTTACACATGCACCAAAGCAGCCATTTCCGCTATCAGAACTAGCATTTCATTATTCTAGGACAGCAACATCACGTGCTCTTTCTGCTCCCCTCCCTGCCCCCTTATATTTAAAAGCTGTATCAGATTTAAGGTTTGAAAATAGTATTTGGAGACAGCTCTAGATACATTAACAAAATTAACAATATTGTATATCCAACAGAAGATAAAAATCACCCAGGACCTTGATACTGTGATTTGTTCCAGATTGGGCAGACAGCTATACCAAGAACCTCCCAAATAATAAGTAAAATAAAAATCAATTAAAATCATTTAAATTTTGTTTAAAAATTAAAACAAAATTAATTGGCTATTCCTGGGGTGGTGTGAGAAGGTAGAACTGGAAAAAATAGGTATATGAAGAGACAAAAGTCATCTTTGATTTACCTTACACACACATGAATTCCTTTGTATCTAGACTCATGAACTGTCACTACTTTCATGGCTTATGTTTCTTAGTGTTAGTCTAATTACTTCTTTAAATTAAATGTGATGTTGTCCAAAGTTCAGCTCTCTCATATTCCTTCCTCTGCAGCTGTAGTAGTGGTTTTACAGATATTTTAAACTCTTACTGTTAATACTAGACAAAACAAGGCCCACAAACTCACTGAATGTCAGAAAATCTTCCAGAGCTTTTCTTCAGACTGAACTCAACTGAAGTCCATAGGATTTTTAGTCCTAAAATCACAAAATCATTAGGATTGGAAGGGACCTCTGGAGATCATCCAGTCCAACCCCCTGCCAAGGCAGGGCCACCAGGAGCAGTTTACACAGAAATGTGTCCAGGTGGGTTTGGAATGTCTCCAGAGAGGGAGAACTCCACAACCTCCCTGGGCAGCCTGTTCCAGTGCTCTGCCACCCTCAATGGAAAGAAGTTCCTCCTCATATTGAGGTGAAACTTGTTGTGTTCTGGTTTATGGCCATTGCTCCTCGTCCTGTCTCTGGGCACCACTGAAAAGAGTCAGGCACCACCCTCCTGGCACCTGCCTTTGAGATACTGATCTGCATCGACAAGATCCTCTCTCAGTCTGCTCTCCTCTGGACTAACCAGTCCCAGCTCCTACAATCTCTCCTCATAAGAGAGATGCTCCAGACCCCTGATCACCCCTGTGGACCTGAAATCATCTCTGTGGCCCCAATGTTCACTTATGTTCTTCTGAAAACTACTTGAAAATTATTTTCTCCTGTATGCAGAATTTTTTATTCCCTTGTTCCACTGCTGTTACTTCTTATGACAGTTTCAGCACTCCTTACCGTGCCAATGCTTGGACTTTCATGGCATGTCGCTCTTCCTGCTCTGCTGCTTTCCTTCTCCAGTTGTCCACTTCCTGCCTTAGTGCTGCAGAATGCTCCATCTCTTCATCAAGCAGGTTTCTCAGAGATCTGGAAGAAGGCAGAAGCCTCTGTTAGAACACTGCTAACACTATCAGGTAATTAGAATATACTCTGTGAATTAAAAAGTGGGTTGCCTGAATGATACCACTGATGTCATCCTAAAATCTAATTATTCAGTGTAATAAACTCACCTGATTTGATTATGCAAAGATATGAAAATCTACAAGGAAGAAGGTCCCTATCAAATAGTTGTCAGTGCTTACTCTGTGAACTTGTATTACAACCTCATTGACATGCTCAAAGGGCAACCTATTATGGCATCTACTGTACCAGCAGAAAGAAACCATTTCTTATAGAAAAAAATCTTATAAACTCGTTTCAGTGCAAGTCTGTACATCTCAGGAATAATCTATTAGCAACATATTTACTAGCAAGAGCAGGAGACAGGTAGTGGTCTTGTCTCTAGTGAGAGCAATGCCATAGACCTCTCTGTAAAACTTCTGATGAGATAGCAAAGGTCAGTGTGATGCTGAGCTGGTCCTTCTGCCAAAAAAACCATGAAACTGAACGGAGCAGTAACTTGCAATTATGGGAGCAAGGAGGATAAGAGGCAGGAAAATGGGATCAGTTGGTAGTTCAATATTAAAACAAACAAAAAACTCTAAATTATCTACAGAAATATGTATATTACCAAAATAGCCCTACTACAGCATAACAGTATGTCTTGAACACATTTGTATTTTTATTCATCTAGCCATGTGTTCCAATAGACTACATAAATACAAAGTAGGTTTGATAGCATTTTAAATAAGCCACTTATCATTTTTACGTCATAATTTTGCCCCAAGTGAACAGCAAGACACAAGTAACAGTCAGTTTCAGCATAACATTGTTAGCCATCCCACAGCACTTCTGTACCAGAAGGAAAAGGCAATTTTCTGAATTATGTGTAGGAGAAGCTTTTACTCACTTGGAAATCTGTTTTAAGAGATCTTAAGAATCTTTTGACTATAAATTTTGGTTTTAAAAAGCTACAAAAGTAAAACTGGCAAAAGGTCCTAAGACAAAGAATTACACATGATTTGAATTTGAAGGAAAAAGTTGACCTGCAGACATTACTCTTCAGTATCAACAGTTGCATATTGAAATATTAAGCTTATCTCTTACTGAAAAAGAATATATACATCAAAAAGATTACATAATGATTACACATAGCTTTACACAAAGGACAGCTTGTATTAGAGAACAGGGTTTTATTTTTTAAGTCCCTCTTGACTAGAAAAAGAAAACTACCTATTCTGTTCTTCCAGTTCATCTTTTCTATTCATCATGGCCACGATAGCTTGACGAAGTTCATCTAAAGAGAAGGGACAAAAAAGATGAATTTCTTTGTGTATAGTCATGTACATAGTGGCACTAATTCAGCAACACACTTAAGATGATGCCAACATCATTTGCTATTAGAAAAGCACATAAAATACTCTTACTCTCATCACTAATTTGAGCAATCTTCAAAAATGGTATTATATAACACATAATCAGAAGTATCAATCAAATCTAACTAGGGTGTTTCTGGCTTTAATACAGATGTTGACGAATTTGCCTGTGGTTGCAGCTGTTTTGTTTTAATCCCAGACATATGGGGATGATGCACCTTTTCACTATTTCACTATGTGCATACTAATGAGATAACGCTGTAACTTGTTTAACTTCAAATTGCTTGTTTTCTATGCTAGAAATTCAGACACAGGAAATATAACTGTTACAGTGAGACCAGAATAGAGAAAACTTCACTGCTTCTTCATGGCATTTCTTCTCAAACTCAGTCTTAAAGAATGTCTTAAAGACAATGGGATTTCTGAATCACAGAATAGTTAGGGTTAGAAGGACCTTAAGATCTTACCATTTCCTACACAAACTTTATTATTTCCTATAAATACCTTAAAGAAATACATCGTCATGACATCTAGAATTTTTTTTTTTCAACAAAGACTGACTTTTATAACTTTTAAAGACTTCCCTAGAGTTAGGTTTAACAGTAATACCAGGGTAGCTGAATACCATGCAGAAAAATGTCAGCTAAACACTGCCTCACCTCGAGTCCTTCTGCTATTACAAAGGTTTTACCATGTAACTATACAGCTGCACTATTACTATTTACCATAAATTTAGAGAAAAATATTAGTAGTTTCTAAAACAGATTCTGACTTCCAGATCTTGCATGAATACATGAAATACAACAGGCCTTCAAAGACTTGAATGCCCTGACCCTGGCAGTGCTCAAGGCCAGGCTGGATGGGGCTTGGAGCAACCTGGTCTAGTGGAAGGTGTCCCTGCTTTCTTAATATTGTCTATAGTTACAGACATTTTTGCCAGTTAAAAAAAAAAAACAAAACAGAACAAAAAACCTTAACATTTTTGTCCTGTGGACCAGATTAAATTTGCTGAACTCTAGTAGTGGATGAAATATGAACATTTCTACTATGTCAATCAAATGTATCAGTCAGCACAGTTACCACAATTCCAGTTTGACATTGCTGGCAAATCCCCCAGTGGGATTCAACAGGAGCCTCCTCTCACTTGATATCAACCAATCCAATTCCTTCCATGCTAGATTTTTTCCAAAACATTTCTGCTTCTTTGGCCATGAAGAAAGATGATGATTATTTTCCTACCCATTCCACACTAGCACTTGAGAACTAATTGACATTAGCAAGAAACATTGCAGTAGGTCATTAGAGAGATTTTGCACTCCATTAATTCAGCATAGAAAGAATAATTACTACAGTAACTTAGCATATTTATACAAGTTCTCTATATGTTATCTGAAAAAAAAAAAGAAATCTCCAAATCCTGCAGAAATTATTATCTGGGTACTTTAATCAGGCTTCCTAAGGCTGGGCTTGAAGCAGAAAGGCCATTCCAGCTTGCCTTACCCATCATTGCTACCACCTTCTTTGTTCTGGCCCTAGTGTTTATATATACACAGAGCGTCCCAGCAGGAACTGAGCCAGCTCCAAATTTTTTTGGTTTTGATTGGGGTTTGTTGGTTTGTTTTTCAGACAAGCAGCTGCCAAGTGATCTTAATGTTGAGTTCAGTACCACTGCTGGCACAAGGCACAGAGCAGAAAGCAGTCAGGGCAGAGCACACCACCTTTTTAGTCACGAAGGATGAAGAATGAAAGATGGAATACCCTTTCTGGCAAGAGTAAAGTTCATACTGCATTGAAGTGATCAGGTAACCACTGCAATTTACACAGCAATGATAGGAAAACTTAGAATGGAAAGATTATATATAACAAAATACACTGTGCTCCATTATTTTCACTAGTTTTCCAAAAATGGACTACAATGGCTTTTATTAACTAGCATTTATATTTAAAAAAAACCCAAACAAACAAAAAAACACCAAAAAACCAAAAACCAACCAACCCCCCACCAAAACCTATATTCTAAGGTTTAAAGTATTATATTTGGCTATATCAAACTTGACGACCATGAAACTCAACACACTATTAGTATTCTTTTGGTCATGATGAGACACTGCCATTCTGAGGACAGATTGGAAAGTTTGGGGGGGGTTGAGGGGTTTTTTTGGTTGGGTTATATTGTGGTTTGCTGGTGAGATTTTTTGGCAGTGGAAAATTGGTGGGATGTGACAGTCCCAAAAAAATAATATGGAGTGTTGTGGAAGTGGACCACAATCCATCAGCCTATCTGTGAAATAAAAACTTGTTCTAAGGATGAGCAAAATAGAACACTAAGTGTTCAAGCCTTCTACAAGTGTACAACACAAGCAAAACACATCCATAGTGAGCCCTGAGTACAGTAACACTATCAAAATAAAGATCTTGAATGGTAAAGCTGAATTCAGAGTTCTCCTCAAGAAAGCATCATGCCAATGATATTTTAAATATTTTAAGAGCGTCATTAAAATATGATATTGTGCAATCTGAGTTAGTTACTATTATTTCTCTGACTCTGAAGAAATAAAAGCCATTGCTACTCAGACAAGTTACTGTAGTTCTGGCTCTGCACCTATGCGGGGGTGACTGCTCTACAATACCTGCCCAAATGCATACCCAGTCTGTTTAAATGTGTCCTGATTTGTTAACACTTCAACAGTGAAGCTATTATGTATTTTCTCAATTTTTCCAATTTTACCAACCTATTCAAAGTGTAACCTTAACTTGCCTAAAAACTTAATCTTCTTTCCCTCATTCCATCCAGCATCTTCTGCCTGAGTAGAATTGAAATCCCATCTTCTCTCACTCCCCTCTCCAACACACACACAAGAAACCAGAGCATGAAAGCAAGATTCTGTTAAACACCATGGTTGGTTTAAAAGGAGAGGAAATAAAAGATGTTAAAATGTTTTTTATTTCCATTTGCCCCATTTATTCTGAGAGTTATGGAACTGACAGTACTGTAGTGACACAGCAAAGTGGAAACTGCAACATTGCATTATCACAAAAATCAATGCTTAATTTCGAACCACAAAAGCAGACTTCATACTCAGTATTTCTTAGCAATTTAGTTCAACTACATATAGCCGTGGAGATGTGGAAGAAAGCATCAACACAAACACAGTCTGGGCTAAGGAGGCTTGTGCAGCCTGTACTTACCCTAGCAGTGCTATTGCTTCATTGCTGTACCTATGCTATTTCTTCTTGAAGTGGTATTACGGAGTCATATTTTCTACCAATTACTCAAAAGAAACACAAGAACTATGAAGTTTATTAACATCTCTTTAACCTCACCATCCACATTAAATATAATGGACTCAAACATTCACTAGTCTAATTAAATGAAGAGATACCAAGAAAAAAAATAAATTCAAAAAGTTAAATTTCATCATCTTCTGATGCAAGTAGCAAAAAAACTAAAGGGCAGCGTCCTATTTAATTCAGGCATAACAATCAAAACTTTAATAAAAAAAAAAAAATATCATTGTTTCTTACTCTCATTGATGCTTCTTGAAAACTTTTAGCAGCTGAATGCAAAGAAAACCCAGTGTCATACACTGAGGCAGGTTCACATCAGATCTACAAGAATATCCAGTTCCTCAGCTTTTGTCTATGTTATGCTTGCCTCTCAGATGAGTGTATGATCATAATCTATTTTTTCAGCAGACTTATGTCTCATTTATTGTGTGCATTAGAAAAAGGAATAACTAAATAAAACCTTAAAAATCAGTGTTGTGGCAGCAACCATACATTGGGTATTTTCTGACTTCTGGACTTTGCAACCTCAATCTTTTTCCTTTTCCTTTCTCCTAAGTAACAGTGGGAGGATGGCCAGGTCAGCCCACTTCAGGAAACAGTTTATGTCCTATTTCTGAACTGCTTTGTGCTTGATGTCATTTACATTCTGTAAAGTAACACTAATGGAAAGAGCTACACTACTGCTATTAACAATCAGCATTCAATACCATCATATTTCAAACTAATCTGAAACTCTGTGATAATGAGAGTTTCATAAAGACAGATATAAGAAGATTACTAGTGAAGTCTTGCAAATTATGTCATCTTAAGAGTTACTTTTGCAACAACTTCTATGTGCAAACCAGTAATCCCAAACCAGGTCTTTCTTATGGTTTGGGGTTTTTTTACTGATAAAGAACGAAGGAATATGCAAAATAAATTGCTAATATTAAACTTTACTTTTTAAAAACCATAAAACTATCTTTTATTGTTGAAATTAATCTGCAGTGCCTAATTGCTAATAAAGCAAATATTTCCTCTTAAACCTGTTTTAATTCCCTTGCATACTACATGCAAAAGTCTAACTCCTATAAAGCTTTTGTAAGGTCACATTCAGAGCATGAAATACATAGAGAAGTGCCACGTTTTAAGAAACACCTGCCAACTTCCCAGCAACCTCCAGAAAAGTCCTGAGTTTCACAACTCTTCTGCTGTTAAGATTGGAAAAGTCTGATCTGCAATCACCTGTTATGAAGACTGAGCTGTAAGTGAAATCATCTCTCTTGTATACAAGGTCACGCAGCACTCCCCTGCAATCCTGCAGATGGAATAGGAGGGTGGGCTGGGAGCAGGCTACAGGAACGACTTTTTGGGTTTATTTTCCAGAGTGCAAATTTACACAGATATTTTCAGAAACAAATAAACTTCCAGCAGATGATCTACATCTTAAATCAGAAGTCTGACCTTTAAAGACATGCTTCCTAAGCTGCCTGCGTGAACACTGGATATTAAGGGTTTATTTAGTGCTCCGAAATCCTGTAAATATTATCCTGTCATATTACTATTATTAGGGCAAATTTTAGTAGGAAACAAATTAGACAACACAGCTCTGGCATTCTACTGTTTAGTAGGGTCCTGAGGAAAAATAGAAGCCCGTAAGATGAACTGCAGCTTTTTTCCTCAGTGATGAAATTTATACACCCTCTTTCCACAGTTCTCCTTTCAGAGAAGTCACAGGAATTTAGTAGCTGTCAGTAAGTGGTAGCAACCAAGTTACAAAACACGTCAGAAGCTATTTAGAGGACAGAGAAAGTACAAAAAGCATACACCTTATTTACTTACATACCAAGATCAAAATATGATATGTAGGTTTCATTATCCGGTAAAGTTATCCAGTGATCATGAAAAAAATGGGAGCTTTTTCCAGAATATATGAAAAAATAGAGAATGATGTATAACACCACACCCTTTGCTAACCTTTGTGGTTAAACCCAACTTTAAAAACTGAGGGAAATTATAGTGGGAAAAGTAAGTTCCCATTTATTTACTAAACCTAGCACCAGAGTCAAAGAACCTTGTACAGAAGGACACAAGCAGCATCCTTCAAAAATTAAAATTTTGGAACTTCCCTGTTTTCCACTGCAAAAACAAAATGGGGAGACTTGTGCTGGTAGGACAGATTTTTCTCATGGTGTAAAACAATGCTGCAAATACCATCTTCCAATGACAATAATTGGAGAAGACGAAGTTGTTTGTGATTCAAATATGACAAGATAAATGCAACGTTTTGAAAACTGGAAAATGACATCATGGAATAGGCACACAAAAACAAAACTTCTGACAAACTTAATTGTTTATAAAATCGGTTATAATCTGTATAACAATCTGTAAAGTAGAGTGAGTTTTCAAAGGATGTCTTAGGTATTCAGTGGAACTGTAACTCTGTAGATGAGAATTTGTCTCAAATGGTATTAGTATTTTTTGAGCTGTATCTGCTGCCAAGTTGACCTCTGCCTGACAAATGCATTGATATAAAGTCAGAAAGATCATTCAAAATGGCAGAAATTCTAAATTACAGCTTCTCAGGACACAATTTTCTGGCCTGCATGTCAAAAGAACCGAGCAAGGGCTAGTACTATGCTAGTAAGTTGGAAAGGAACAAGGAAAAGAATAGATTAAAACCCCAAAATTTCATTTCAGGCATTGTCTGCAGCAGCAAGAAGCACAAAAATCCAGTCATTGGAGACTCACAGCTTTTCTCCCTGCACTATTGCATCCCATTTTTCTTGTCTGATGTGTTAGAATTAGTTGCTATGCAACCAGGCTCTAAGCCTCACCATTTAATAATTCTTCTGCTAATTGAGATAGAAAAAAGAGCTTCAGTGTCTGGCTTTGTCACAGCACTTTTTTTTTTGAATTCATGCTTGCCAGGGGATCTGCAACCAGCAACAATGAACTTGAGAAAGACATTCTTATTGAATGTGTCTGGGATCAGCTGTTATAAAGGCATTAACTTATATGAACAGTCAGCTGAATTTTGGTTCTGATAATTAGATTATTCACTAAGCATTCCACTGGTTTTGGAATTGTTTTGATACGCTTTCCCCCTTCCCCCCACAAAAGCCTTCTCTGAAATGGGAAGCTCATGGTAGCATGTATGCTTCTGTTGATCCTGTGGCTCTTTTCATTTAGAAATTTCTAAGTATCAAGAATTGAAAATCCCGATTTACTTTCTATTTTATAGCTGTCCACTACACGTAGGAACTGAGCAACTAAAGGAGACCAATTGCGGCCCCTGCTGGTACCTACTACACCGACGAACAGCAGCAACAGAGTGCAGTAAAATCAGAAACTTTCTTCATAAAATTCTGTTACTCAAAAAAAAAAAAAAGAGTAAGAACGAAAGGATATTGCAGTAATAATGAGCAGAGAATATCCAGTGACCAAAGTATCACAGTAACTATCAACAGTAACTCCATCTACACATTCAACTATGTCACTTAAAAGTCTCAAACTATTGTTTTCCCCCTTCATAAAGTACTTGGTAACGCTCTGTCAGCAGACCCAGGCCAGATCCTGAAACAGTACCCAGTGAAAGCACATGGTCTATCTCCTTTAACACACAGTGACACAGATATCATTTGAACATGGCATTAGAACATGAGATTACAGTATTTTAAGGGTTCATTCATTCTGATGATTTCATAAATCAGTTTCAGAAAACAATCCTGGCTGCACCACTTCTACATTCCCAATGTCATAATTTGAAACTGTACATATTTATATTTAGAAAAAAGAACGCGCACACACACCCCAGAGCTTTAGGAACAAAGCCATATCCACCAGTTCAGTTACAAAACTTTCTGTACAGTGAGGAAAATAAAACCATACTGGCTTATATGTTTAGACTGCTAGTCAGTTTAAGAGCTAAATCATTGTTCTATAAGTTTATGTAAAGAAAAAAATATAAAAGACTAAAAATGGGGTAAACAAACTGCCTGTGCTTCTACTAATATCTTTCTACAGCAAAGGCTATTTTATCCTGTCCAGCTCAACTCTTAACGCCACCGAAAATACAACTGTCCTCCACCTTAATCTTAACCCAAGTTTTTACTTATGAAAGCCATATTTATGTCTGCAGCAGATTTCCATATCAAAATCACAGACTGAATGTACACAGAAGGAGTTCTGGGTTTGTTGGTTTTGGGGTTTCTTCTGACTAGGCATTAACGAAAGCAGGCAAAACGAGTAAGATCAGATCAGAACCACCCATTAGTCTTTTCAGAGCTTCCAGAGATCTAAAGATGTTAATGGAATTAAATCATTATTGTTCATTTAAGTACTGAAGCCACATCTAGTATAAGGATGACATCAACTTCTCTGGGGAAAGAGAAGCTAATGTCATACCAGTTGCAATGAACAATAACCTGGGATCTGCCAATTCAAGAACCATTTTAGAGCAATCATTTCTAATATGGCCAGCATATCAGAAATGAAGTGCTGTATGCCTCTCTGAACAGATCTTACTGAAACAAAGTTAATTCCAGCAATCTAGATACATCAAGAAAGTACTTACTAATTGTCATGGATTCTGGCACAGTCGCTGAAGGCAACATATTGCTTAAAGTATTCACTTGAGCTGGAGGACTGACTTCCACTCTAGTCACAAAAGTACAATTTCATCAATAAATGAAAACAAAACCCTGAATTCAAAAATTAAGAAAAAAGAATTCCAGAAACTAGAATTATCATTACATTCACCCATATTTAATCAACTTATATCCTTTCACATATTTGTTGTGAGTCTGATTTAAGAATACACACCCAAAAAAAATCCACATCAAAAGTCCACAAAGAATACAGTAAAAACATAACATAAAAACCAACAAAAAACCCTATTTTCAAAGCCAGGATGGTGAGTCTATTTGTTATTTGACATGACTATGTGACTTCAAGATAATTAGGGAACGTTCATTATATGAAACTATGTATAAAGATACACAGGCTTTTGCATTAGTCTTTCCAAACTTTTGCAGAAAGTACCGTGAGGAACAGTTTGCTTCCCAGCACTGAGTAAGCTACACATTAGGTAACAATAAGAAGCTGGCAGCTACAGGGTGAAGATTTTTTTGTTTACAGAAAACATATATGACACATACCTGTAGGGAAGATCAGATCTTCTTGGAACCAGTTCTACTGCATGAACATGTTCATGTCCCTCTCCATTCTCCAAGTTATCTAGAGTAGAATACATAAACATTAGCTTTCTTCAGCTAACAGCACTTAAAAACTAAATCAAAAACAAAACCAGAAGGAAGGTAGTTACATTTTTAACTAGCAACACTCGTCTTTACTACAGCTTTTAAACACTTTCAATTCTTTCTCCAAGGTTGGCTTCTGCACATTCACCCCAAATGCCGGCAGGATTATAGAGTCCTTAGGAACACAGCCATCAGTTTAGAAAAAAGTAGTATTGCACAGTTCCTAAGTTTTAACTTGGATGTACATTTTACACTGGAAACAATGCTGCAAAGCTATGAAGTGACTCCTTACTGAAGTGATTTTTGAAAGTCTCAGGAGTTTAACCACTATACGGCATCTGACACTCATTACAAATCTGTTTGTGACTTGCAGGAAAAGGATTTGCGGTTAGTCCCCCATACATGAAAACCCTGCACTGACACCAGTCCCTTACGCACTCCCTACAGAGCACCATGCTTTTCCCCGGCTTTTTATGCCCAGGTACCAAACATCAGGAATCAGACAGATGAGATACTTTTTAAAAAGCATGGATAATACGCATCTACCCACAGATCCACAACTGTCAGGATCAAAGCATACACATCACTGAGCCTGTTATTAAGGTAGCTCAGGTGGAAAGAAACAAAACACATTTCACTGATGTTTCCTGCATTTTACTATTTAAGGGTTACAAAGTTACCATAAAACTATCCTAAAAGCATGAGCTAAACCAGCCCAGAATTTAAAAATCAGGAATTAAAAGGAAAAAGTTAATGTGAATTAGTTATGTCAGAATGACTATGGAGAAATTCGCTTTTTAAGCTGCAGAGTTTACTTAAACTCAGTTCCTAAATGCATGCTCTGTTTTTGTTCTAAGCAACTGAATGTTGGTACATGGAGATATGATATGCCCTGACACATCCCTGAAGCACTGCAACAGATCAAAACTACAAACACAGATAATAACATACAACACTACAGATTATGCTGTAATCTATTTCAAAGGCACGTCTTGTTACTTACCTGTATTAGACTTATAAATCAAAATGTTGGGTTAAACTATATATTCTCCAAGAGCTCACTAAGTATTTTTAGCAAAAACGTTGTCATAATAATCATGAGATGGCCAGTTACTGGGCTGAACAGCCCTCAGAAAAAAGCTAACCCATGTTGCCCTTGGTATCATTCATCTAGCAAAAAAGCAAAGAACTGCCAAAGGCTGATTTCAGTATCACCCAACTCTCATTATGGCTGGCGTGAGGGGGACTGTACCCATGCATATCATTCTCCCTAACTGGGTTGCATGATGGGCCTTTCAGTGAAGCCTGTCTGCACACTGTCAGTCCAGGGCTGCTCTGAAGGGCCCCACTGACTGCATGGGAGGTTGAAATGGGACAGCAGAATCCATGTTGTGTTTCCTGCAACTGATGAAGATTCCTTTCACCAGCCCAAGGCCGTATTGTTCTGGCTTATATGCTGGACCACAGGGTTTAGCACAAAGAGGGGCAGAAGGAGAACTGAAAACATCTGTATACTGTGCCAGAAGGGGCCTGAATAGACCTGTTGTTGACCATCTCTAGTAGCATAAGCATTCTCTTCAAAACAATTCTGAGATGAAGGAAGGTGAAACAAGGAGCTTTGGCATCTCCTTAATAAAAGTAACCCCTGTTACACTTCTTGATGTCCTCTCTGGTCACCTGTCTCCAGTCCTAAGTCTTGGCTTGGCTAAGTCTTGGCTTGGCCTCCTGACTTTTGATTTCAGCTGTAAGGCCCTAGCTCTAGCTCCTGATGCCTTGTGACATCTGTCTGGCTACCAAAACCCACAGCTCAACCGTGAGTTCCCACTCCAAAACACACCCACCCCCAGAAACAGGAACATTTACTTATATTCTAGATTTCAATCTGTTGCAATCAGCAAACCCTTATAAATCTCTGGACCTTTTCTAACCATTTCTGTATAAAGTCTAACACAATGCCACAAACTCCATGTTTTCTAGATCCATTCCTTCATAAACTGAAAAATGTAGGAGTACAAAAAAGAAAAGAAAATGTACATTCTATTTTTTTGATCCACTGGCATTTTTGAAGAGGTACATGTGCAGCAGAGGGCAGCACAGCATCATGTGACAATTCACATTATTTTTATCACCAAACGTACAGGACTGAATTACACTTTTTCAATCAACAGTCCATTTAAACTCTGGGCACATAACACATATGCAAAAAATATGAAATATTTTATAATTAGAACATTATTTTAATACCACTGAGGAGATTCTGAGTGGTCCCTGAAATGAGAATACATATCCAAAGTTTGCAATGGTTCTCATGAACAGCAGTATTCTTATGAATAGCTAGTGAAATATTAACTGGGGGAGGTGGGTATGAGGAGCAGTGGAAGTTTTTTGTTTGGCTTTGGTACCAATACAGACACTGGAAAAGTATCAGTTCTTCTTTTCCATACCTTTGACTATTTTCATTGCTTGCTTCAAGATTTTCACCAAATAGTCCGTATCATTCTTGAAGTGCAATACCCCAAACTGCGTACAGATGAGGCCACACCAGAGCCAAATGAGCATCAGTTTACAAATGGCACTTTCATTTAGGCATGTCTGTATGAAGTGTGGGAAGCACAGCACTGCTAATTCACTACCAGCTGGTAACCCACTAATTATAGTGGGTATCCTGCAGAAAATAACTTGCAACTGGCACTCATGGCCCTGGAAGCCAATCTTACTCTGGGCTACAAAAAACAAAGCATGGTTGAGGTCTTTGCTCTGCATCCATAAAGATGCTGTGAGGGCTGGAGCAGCTCTTGCTCTGGAGACAGGTTGCGAGAGCTGGGCTTCTTCAGCCTGAAGAAGAGAAGGCTCCTTAAGGGGAGACCTTACTGTGGCCTTTCAGTACTTTAAGGGGGCTTATAAGAAAGATGGAGAAAGACATTTTACCACAGCCTGCAGTGACAGGACAAGGGGGAATGGCTTTAACCTGACAGAGGGGAGATTGAGATGAGCTCTTAGGCAGAAGCTCTTCCCTGTGAGGGTGCTGAGGCACTGGCACAGGCTGCCCAGAGAAGCTGTGGCTGCCCCATCCCTGGCAGTGTTCAAGGCCAGCCTGGACAGAGCTTGGAGCAACCTGGTCAAGTGGAATGTGTCCCTGCCCATGGCAGGGAGTTGGAACTGGATGAGCTTTAGGTCCCTTCCAACCCAAATCATTCTATGATTCCCACATCCTTTTCCAAAGATGTTTTTCCTAGCCAATCATACCTCATCCTTTATATAAAGAGATAACAGCTTCTATTGAACTGCATCCAGTATTTGATACTTTCTCCAATCTGTCATGATTAATTTGAATTCAAAGTCTCAAACACATTTGAAGCTTATTCCAGCTTAGTGATATCTAGAAAATGAGTAAAGACACTTTTTATTCAACCATGCTAAGCATTAATAAAATACAAGACCACAGCTTAATCCCGACATAATTCTGGTTTATTCTGACACTGACAAATCCTCAACTAAACATCTACTCAAATGGAGAACTCTGATTCAGATCTAGAATAAACTTTAATTGAACCTCCCATCCCAGTTGTGCAATATATCCCATGCCCTTACAATCCCATTATTTCTTACCATTATCCCATGTTAAATATTCTGTTATAAAGTTTGATGGAATTTGGTAAATTAAAATCTCTACCTGTTTGGGAGTAAGACCCAACAGCACTGACAGGAAATAAAACACCTGAGTCATCGTTCAGGACCTGAAGAGGACTCCAGCTGCGTATCTGTGAGTTGCATGTGCCTAGTTCATGAGGCCTAGGTTTAAAACAAACCAACAAAACAACCTGGTTATAGAGTCAATATTCATGTTCACAATGCTTGTGTTTCTTTCAGAGATATCACTGCAAGAAAATTTATTTTAATCTACCTGCCAATTTCTTGTTTCAGACATAAACTCATTCCAAAGATGAGACAGGTTCTTTTCCTCCAGAGGGATTTCTGTGTCAGAAATAAAGAGGGCATCCTAGTATCTAAAATTAATTCTTTTTCCCTCAGTTTTGTTTTGTCTTGTTTAATTATCTACTCTGATGATAACAGGCTTACCCTTGTTTAAAATATGTGGGTTTACTGTGAAGCCAAAACAAAATTGCTATCATACTAAGAATAAGGACACTTCAAATAGGCCAGAATTATAGCATGGGTGTATCACGCACAACTGAGAACTTCAAGGATAACAAGTCTGAAATCAAGACAGTTTGGTTTTCAGTGGAACTTAGAAGCGAAGTACCATCACCACGGTGCCCAAATGGTTTAAACAAGGAGAAAGAAGTAAAAAAGGAAGTGGTGGGGGTGTGTGAGAAAACCTATAGTTCAGTCAGTTACACAAATCTGCCAGTACCCATGAAGGAAGGAGGCAGGGAGCTGAGAAGGCATGGAAAATGGCTCCTGCAATGTTACTTACTTTTCAGAAGCTTCAGTTTCCCCTTCTGTGCCTTTATTTCCTAACGATTTTTCACACAGGTCTTCATCTGCGTCTTCATCATCAATGCTCTTCACATCTAGTTTCCGGTATTCATACTCTCCATTCATGAACACTGAATTACTCTTCCACGAATGGCTACTTTCAGTCCCATTCAAACTCTTCCCGAGAATGCTTTCAGATAAGGGTAATGCAAAAACTAAAGATTTGTCTATACTCTCCTCTGAACTTTCCCCTGTAATCAGAGTCTTTGTGGCATCCCCCAAATTGTGGTCATCTTCCTCTTCATCAAATGAGATAATATTAGTCACTCTCTTCTTCTTTTTTCTGTCTTTTTTACATTTCAAATCTAGTAGCAACATAAAAGTTTACATAGTTTAGAAAGAGAAACAATGCAATACACTTGTTTTTACTTCTAAAAGAAGTTAAGAAGTGTCTTACATCTATGAGGCCTTTCATTATCTTTCCATACAAGTAAGCTTTTAAGTCTTTAACTACCATCTTTATTTTATATGCCTTACTTAATTCAGATTTTAGAAGACATTTTGGAGGTGCATTCCTAACAGCATTCAACTGGAACTGGGAAAAATTTCAACAAGCTTATAAAATTACATTTAAAATTGTAGTTAGTCTTACATTCTCTCATTGAACATGGCTGTTGTATATTGAAGAGTCTGAGGACACAATACAGAAAATAAAACTTCCGTGGAGAAGAAATTAAAAAGAACAAACTTGCAACACAAAATCCAGAATCAATATAAATCGATCAAATAAAGTTATGCAATCAAATAAAGTTATTTTTTGCCTATATTTTGAAAACTGAGCAGTCAGTTTTCAGAAAAAGAAATTGATCTTGATCCCTCAATGGGCAATTAGCTCTTGCTCTAGAAATACACTGAAATCCTCTAAAATACATCATACCTATGCCTTGATAGCCCTTACTTTTGAATGATTACCTATCCTCATTGATTCCGATGTGCACACAAGGCTGAATGGTCTTGCAAAGTTGAAGCCCTCCAAGAAATACCAGAAATTTGCTCACCAAACAACTCACATAGGGACTGCACTGTTTCAATTCAAGTCCATATGCTGTTACATACCCACAAAACATATTAACATACTTCTAAGAGTTAGAGGATGCTAAAACCCATTCTGGATGCAAACAGAATTCCAGCAAAGAACATAGACTTTAATGAGAACATCTGACTTGCTCTAACATTCAACATATAATGGCAATTGAACAAAGCCAATGTTTTCAAAGTGATCTTTTACTGCAAGTTGTACATTACATGTACTGTATCCACATGGACTGTACACATAAGGTACATTGTGTTGTAGAGCCATGTGCAGAATATGGTCAACTATTCTGTTATTTCATCTTGCAAGCCTTTTGTGTACTAACCAAGTTATCCCAAGTCAAGTATCAGCTACTATTTTAATCTCATTTAAAGTGCTAAACAACAAAGGCTTTACCACAAGTTTGTTTTGAAAACTGTGTTTTGAGACAAAGTCTCTTTTAAATACCAATAAGAAATAGATTTTATCTCAAGTTCTATTCCTACCAGACAGCATTCACATGTGGAGTTCTTTCCTTTTTCTCAAAACAATTTAAGCCTAAACTTACACCTTGTTTCTCAATTAAAAAACACATTGTACCTTAATAAAGCAAAATATTCCTTCAGCTCAGCTTCTGGAAATAAAGATAAAATATTCCTTTGCTATTTTTGGAACTGAAAACGTATAATGAATGCCACATTTTGCTTAATTATAAAAGATTAAGACTTTGCGTCTTTGTTAGTAACTAACATCCTACAAACTGGTTGCAACACTAACATATTTAAAAGTAGGAAGTGTGTATGAGTAAGTTTTCATTTCTGGTAATTACCTACTTCATAGAGAAATTCAGACTGCAAACATGGGTGCCGCCTGAAGGAGACTACAAGCTATTATCTGATATGTATCAACAGGTATATGGCAGTGCATTTCTGACTGACAAAAGCACCAAAAGAAAACATTAATAATGAAATATCATGACATGAGAAACTGCAAGGCATAATCTCACACAAACAAGAAATTGAAATTCAGGTCGCAAGCAAAGCACTTTACCAATGAGGTAGTTTAGCTTCCCTCTCACATGACACAAGAGAGCTGAAGTACACATTTATCATCCAGTATTCACACCAGTATTTCTTAAAAACAAACAAACAAACAAACAAACCCAACAAAACAACAAAACTTTTTCTTTCACACTCAACTAGTTTGTTTGTGTAACGCACTTAAGGTTTTTGTTCCATAATAGTGCATTAAATTTAACTGCAAAAGTTATTTAAACACACTTGAGAATTTTGTAAGTTCTGAATGACACAAACATTGCAAAAATGCTTACCAGTATTTACACTCTTTGAGAGAACAGGAAGTGGGTCAGTGTCTTGATCAGGTTTTATTAGAATTGAGACAGCAGATGATGCCGTGATCTCTCTAAGAAGGCTGCTAACACCCTGAGTGGATTCTTTCAGCAATGAGGTCACATTCTGTGTTGATTCCTTTAACAAATCAGACACAGTGGGTGTGCATTTGCTCTGCCCATTTAAATCCTTATTGTCAATGTTGATTGCAAAAAGAATGGAGTTCAGACCTTCAGAGAAAAGAAAGGGAAAAATAAGACTGAAAGCTCACTATGTACTTCATACAAAAGGTATGAAGATAGAACCTAAGAATTAACAAAGCTATGACATGTAAAACATTTCTTCCCCCAAATTTCCCACCATTCACCATGCACGAATTCTTATTCTGTCATGTACCATTCATTCTTTTTTAGATCATATTCAAGCTGATGCCATCAGTTCTGAATTTATCTTGATGGCTGTTCAGCTGCACATTAAATAAGCAGTAAGTACTGTGAACACATTTATTTATACCCTTCCATTTAAACTCATTTTGCTGCAACTTTAGTATTTGTTGGCTCCTAAACTCTATTAACAAAAACTTCTGTGAACCCTATCTTGCAGAATGAAGCATGTGACCACATATCTGAGAAAAGGGGTATATATGGTAATAAAACATCACTTCCGTGGTCAATTCTCTGTTATCATTCCTACTCTTACTCTCCTTTCATGTATTTACCTATATTTTGCGTCTTACTATAGTAAGTCTATCATTACTATTTTCTAGCCAGGAATAACCCATTTTGTTTTCTCTATATTTTCTAAAAGAAGAAGCACTAGGTTTCTAAAAGAATCTAGCCTTGACTGATGAAGAGTTAGAAAACTTCTGTGAAAGGCTTTTGACGTGTAGGAAAGACAGATCCAGTGTTTTAATAGTTCATCAAATCATAGCATATGCACCTGACACACATTCTCCACATAAGCAAAGAGTGCGTGAGAGAAACAGGTACGACATTCAAAAATGAAATTTTGGAATGTTTTTTGAAGAACAGCAGCATTTAAGAGGAAGGCTTACCAGCTGCCATGGTAGGGATCATACTAGAACGTTCTTCATCCATCATAAAAGACCAGTCTTCATAGAAGACACTATCATTTGAAAGGGAAAATAAGAGAATATGCAGTCCTGTATTAACATACTTTCCGCTTCTAAAAGACATAAAAACTCTGAAAAATAAGTATGACTACCTCAATGGATTAAATTTTACGTCCTAGAGTTCTGATATAGAGCAAACTGAACAGTTATCAAAGATGTGCTACATGGTATTTTATCTTCACTTTTATCTCTGCATTTCTACATGAAAAAACCAGCCACTCAGGGCAAGGAGGTTCATTCTACATTAGCAGGCATGTTATTTCTCTACAACTATTGCTATACTGCATATATAGCTTTCAAATAACTAGAGTTGACCATAATTACCAAGCCAAATGGAAAGAATGGATTTCTGCTGAATCCACTGGACTTGATCAAGATCATCAAATAAGGAAAATACCCTAACTTTTCGAAAAGAAGAGGGGCTGAAGATGTACGAGTGAAAAGGTGGGACTCAGCTAATTATGAACTATGTGAATTATAAGATATGTGTATTTCACACAGCCAAAGTACCTTAAGATTTCACAATGCATAGTAAGTTATTCTCAGTAACTCTGTAGAATTACATTTACAAACCAGTACAAAACCAGTTCCAAGTGACCTGCAATAGTAGCTACCTATTGCTGGACTGCAGGAGCTTTTAAATTACAGGATGAGCATCTCCAAAAGACCCCAGGCAATTGCTATTGAGGAACAGATAGATCAAGGCTCCAATTGTGTGCAATATTAATGGCACAAAAGGGGCACCTCAAAGCCTGATGTCAAGGTCTCAGTGAGAAATACTGTTGAAAGAATGGGGAAGGCAGTTATGAAAGAAGATGGAAATTAAGATAAGGATAGATGCATACATTCTCATGTGCTAGAAGGAAGCCAGTTTCAGGTCACAAGTTGATATAGGCACAAGCCACTATCTTAATGGCTGCCAAAATTTCAAAAATGAACAAAAGGTAAGTATAAGGTTAAGTGGTTTCACTAGCACAGCAATTAATTCACTGTATTAGTACAGCTGTATTTTTTGGTTGGTTGTTTTAATCTCAGTACGTCATTTGTCCATACATTTCCTGCATTACAAAGGCATCAAATACAGTACCTAAGTCGATTCTTATCTGCCAGCAGCATATGAACATATCTTTCCAGTGAATGCTCATTTAAAGCACAGCGCAACCAGGCCCGGCCTCTACCAATGTCTGTGGTAATTGTCTTCAGAGAGTAAAAGCGCTGCAGTTCATGTTTATTCAGAACTTCTTTCACATAGTACCAGAACACTGGCTCTGGAGGGGGGAAAAAATAAAATTTAAAAATAATGATAATTAAAAACACATCCAAAACCACATATCTGAATGCATGTATGTGCAATTTTCCAAAAGCAGCAGGTAATGGTATATAACTTTGAACAAAGGTGAATCATTCAGCATCTTCATACAACTCACCATTTAAATAGGTTATTTATTTCTACAGAACTTGGGCTATTTAAGCACTTAGAACTTTTCACCTCATTGAAAAAACCACAGACATGCATTAAAGGATTCTATCTCACATTTTTAAACTGAATTCACATTTAAAGCACGTTCAAGTTAGTATGTCAACCATAGAACAGGTTCTAATGTTCAGCTGGGAATGTGTTACGCAAAGTAAAAGAATTCTTTAGAATTCTGTCTTGCTGCTGATTGTGAAATGTTGGAAGCTAGGTCCAAAGGAACAGGTAGCTCCAGAATTTGCAGATATGCAAATGACAAATTCATGTTACTTTAAAAAAATACGTAAAAAACCTGTTACATTTAAAATGCAACACCCCTTTCCACCAACATACTTTCCTTGCCCCATTTCCAAATATTGATAAAGAGGGGTTTTGCAGTTGCCTCAACCTTCTCAATTGGAGCTAACAAAACTCTACATCAGTAATTGTAAATGCTTTATCCCTATCAGAATCTAACTTATTTGTCAAAGACGCCATTCATGATGGAACTGTAGGAAGCACAGATTTCCAAACATCAACATTTCTAGAAAAGCTTGGTATGAAAGTTACAACACAATTAACAAAGCAATTACCATTTTCACTGCTTATTGAGAGTCCAAGTGTTAAGTATGCTACCAGCAGACTGCAGTCTTAAAACTTCCATTAGAAATTGTATCATTTGCTTGCACTTACCAACTGCTTAAAATAGAATTGTTAGGAATAATAAATTACCTGTTTCAGTTTTACTGGAGAAGCCTGCTGCCTGTTTGATGGCTGCTGCTGTTAATGCTAGTCCTCGGCTCCTCCTCAGACCATGCTGAAACACAGCTTCAAACTGAGCACACAAACAAGTGACTCTGCAACAGAATTTGTAAGGGAATCTTGTGAAAAGAACAATCAACTATGTTCCCACAGAGCAGTTTATTCCAAATCTCTGAATGTAAAGGTGAACCATTATCTTACATGTAGTGAAAGACTCCTTGTATGCTCTAATCTCATTATCTGCAAACAGTATAATCTACTTACACCCACAGCTTTGTCATGGCATTCATTCAAGGCCAGGTTGGACAGACCCTGGGCCAACACGGTCTAGTGTGAGGTGTACCTGCCCATGGCTGGGGGGTTGGAACTGGATATCTTAAGATCCCTTCCAATCCAAACCATTCTATGACTATCCAAAGCTGGGGCATAAACAACTCAGAAGAATTGGCAGTCAATTTGAGAAATCATCCTCACCTGCTATAGTGATTGTTAGTCACATCATTTCAGCTTTGGATTTCATACTTTCCAAGAAAAGCAATTACATTTTCATAAATACACTCTGTGCTACACATGCAACAAAGGATTTTCTGAAAATATGCTGTAACTTCCTATATAAGTAATAGACAATTTTATTAATGTGCATTAGTACTCTATAATTCAAGCCTAGGAAAACAAACATACATTTTAACATCCTTCAGAAATCCGAGGCATAGGAAAATAAGACACATTTTTCCAGAGATATGTTAAGTTTCGTGTTTTGATGTTGTTCTCTACAATACTACTTATAAATCATCTGATTTTTACGGGTTTTTAACACAACCTAATTAATAAATCAGTTTTCACACAACTAGAAACATTGTAAAACCAGCATAATTCAGCCTGCCAAAGAAAGGAATATCACTGTAACCTACAGGGAAGACTAAACTTAAGGTATAACAGATAGGAATGAAATCTGTTTCTTTGAAATACTTAGAGAAAATAAGTATTACTTTTGGCTATTAAGTAAACAGTACTTAAAACTTAAGCTTTAAGAAAGTTGTCAGCTCACTGCCAAAGCTGATTTCTAAAAGGAAGGGCAGATACTTTAACTAAGTTCAAGTAAATGCACAAAAACAGCTGACAAAGTGGCACAGGACTCTGCCCCAGCATTCCACAAGTACAGAGTTCTATTCAGGGTCACAAAAAAGCAGAAGATCTCAGGAGAAGCACTGACAGAAAGAGAAGTATATTTACCATAACTGCCCTGGACAGAAGAGCTTTTAACATGTAATGTTTTCCAGTCCATCTATGTTAGGAAACTTTACTTTGTTAGGAAAACTTGACTAATAAAGCAGAATATCATTCAAATAATACTCAAGATGATTGTGGAGGTCTTGTGATTAAATTTTGCCACAAAGACTGATGCTGTCAAAAATGGAAATTCCTGCAGATACGTGACCCCCCAGGAAAACAAACAAGCAAACAAACAAAAGAGCCTCTACTTTTTCAATTCAGAAAAAAACAGAACAGAAACTAGGTTCTGTGAAAGAGCTCAAGTTATTAAAAACTCATGTGAACTTCTAACTCCTTTAGCCTGGAGTTCCCCACACAGACAATGTGCAGGAGCTGCATTACAAGCTACTCCTGAAAGGAGATGGGTTTGCCCCTCTCAGACCTTGTGGCTTCTTCCTCCTCTTCTGCACTTCCCATTGCTTTTAGCTGCTTCCCCTCCTTGCAGCAACTCTAGCATTCACCACGTTTTACTTATCTAACTCACTAAAATGGCAGAATGTTATCCTTTTGCATCATTTCTTCTTTCATTACATTAATTCAGAGGGGACTGGATGATCACTGGGCATTGCTTAAAACAGTGGTGCAAGAAGTACTGAAGTCAGCAACCTTGAGGAGATATATGAACCCTCCCCACGCTTTCAACAGCAATGAATTGTTATGGTGACTTTCCAGAAGTCATGAAAACACACCCTTAGACATGTTCTTAAAGACTGAATTAGGAGGGGATTGAAGAGAATTCTATACATCATTTATAAATGGTCAACAGAGAATTATCTTCTCAACAGGCAAAGTCAAACTTCAAGGACATTAGAAAAAGTACAACAAACAACTGCATTTAATCCTGGATTTATCTTTACCCAAGATTCTTCGATAGGATAGGTTCTGAGATAGACTCAGTAGGATACAGAATGCACTGCTATTTCTTTCCGTCGGACATCTTCTTAAAAGCCTTAGAAACCAATATGCCATATCCAACAACAAATGCAACTAATAGGAATTAAATGACATCTTTTTACTTACTTTAACTTTTTTTAATAAAAAGGAACAACTCATACAGAAAAGGAAGAAAAATGGGTTTAAAACATGTCAGGAACTAGAAAAAAGAAGGATGACAATTTTCTTAGTGACTAGGTGTTAAACACACTTGACAGTTACGTGTCAGGCTTCATGAAACATGGGAGTACTGGAAATAAATATGCACTCATTTTAAACAAGGTTCTATGGAAGGTCGCTTCTCCCAGTGTCACGCTTAGATCTCAGGATTCAATGCTATGGCATGAACACTGCAGCCATTTAAACACTTGCAACTTCATATAGAAGAACACCCTGTGTCAAGCTATCAAATTTGTAACAAGATGAAAAATTCAGAGTCTCATGTCAGTGTTTGTGTAAACAAAGGAAACAGGGTTCTTGGCTGTCAGGAATTTTGTGCCATCACAATACATAATCTAAGCATGTTGGAAGTTTCTTAGACTATTTTACCTGCTATCAGAGTCTGAAGCAATTTCTTTTCTTCCTCCAAATCGTATTTGACACTGCAATAAAGAGATTTTAACAAATTCTTGTTGCACTAAAAAACTCAGTATTTCAAGTTATCTCCAAGTAAGAAACAAAGTCATAACGAAAAACTGAAGCAGTACAAAACAACACATTGCCAAATACAGCCTGCAACCAAAGTGTTTCACAGCATTATGTTCCACTAATGAGCTACCCTTGGAGTTCTTGTTGTATGCCCTCGCTAGCCAGCACAACACACCTGCAGGTCCTTCAGTAAATCTGAGTGAAAACTACTACTTTTGAGTTTTAAATGTACAACCACAAAAACAAACATTGCTCCTATTTAGCTCAACACTACACTTACAGAAGGATCATTTCTTATAGAACGTATCATTGGCTTACTTTCCAGGCAGTCTTTTGCCTCCCATGCTCTCCTTAAGTGAATCCAGTCTATGAAATTCTATTTGCTGAACTTCATCCTGATGTAAGATACATACACACACACAAATGAATCCCATCTTTACCTCTACTGTAACCACCCACTAAAATCCTAGTGCAAAGAAAAAAAGCTGCTGCTGTAAAATGTACAGTACAATGCAGTACACTACAATTTAGTTCAGTGGTCTAAGTATTACAAGTATATATTCTTATACATATTCTGTATTATAAATATATTTATAGTAAGTATAAATATCACAAATACAATCTGTCAAGAACAAGAATTTTAAATACCTCATAATTATTTTTTAGTAGCAGACAAAAAAAACTCAGCAGTGCTGTGCAAAAGACAAGGTTTCTTCTTTGGTAAAGAGGAGAAAAAAGGGCAAAGACAGTTCCTGCTTGTACAACAACTTAGAGTAAGTGTACTGTAAAAATATGTACTGGATTTCTCACCTGTTTAACTGCATCCAGCAGCCGTTCCAGAAGAAACTGTCTTTTAGTGTCATTGTTCTGTGAACCTGAAATTCAACAACATGATGTCAATTTAAAATTAATATCTTCTTGCTGTCAAACCACCTTACTGCAGGGAGAGTTTTTAATCAGGTGAAACAGAGAGCAATCATTATAATAAATCCCTTAAAATTTAACTACCAGCATAGTTCTTCCTGATTAATACCTATAAAATCTAGTTTGTTATACCAAACTATGCAAGACAATCTTTAACTTCTCAATCACTTCAACAACAGATAGCATAATACTTTGCTTGTCAGAATATGCTTTATAAACTCTCAAGAATATGTGTAAAATTTCTTGTTTAACTAACCTACATCACCTCTATCATTTCTTTATCCTGAACTCGAGTTCAAAATATCCTTCATAAACCTCTGCGACCTCTCTGGAATTAAAGTCACTCTATTCTTCTTTTCCTCTCAAAGAACATACAACTAATATATGCATAGCCTGAAAGCCAATTACCCAAACTGCACGAGCAAGTTCCTCCAGATGCTGAAAAAATCAATCACTACACCATCAGCTCTCTTGTAAATAGTGACAACATCCAAGATATGTGACTCTTCCTCTTGCAAGGTCCCCAGTCCCAGAATCCCCTATCTTCATAATCCCATTCAAAGCAGTTTCCTCCTAAACCAGAAGTAAGGGACAGAATTTGACCTACTGGAATTATTCTGCTTCTATTTCATTTCAAATATTGGATTAGGAGAAGAAAACCCCCATAGTAAGTCTAAAATACACAAGTCAGCTGCTAACTAAGCTTCACAATGCTTATTTGGCGGATTACCCTGGATTTTCAAGAAGTTACACTTTCCATTTTGAGCTCTTAATCAAACTGTGCTGACATATGATGTATGAGGTTTGGTTCTGTTATCAAATATTTTGATGCACGCAAACCTAGGTGAGGATGCAAACAATGCTCAAGGCTAGTAAAAGATTGTAGAAACAAACCCCACACCAAATAGGTTTTAACTCCTGAACAACTGTGTGTGTTATGCCGCTGTGAAGATCAGGTTAAATTCATCTAATCCTTACCACTCCACTTTGTGCTCCTTCAGAGTTCACAGTTTCATTAAATCACATTCAGTGTTCTTAGCATGCAGACACTGCTAAAAGCAGACACATGCCTATGCATCTAAATGCCTTATAAATCACGTAACTGGAACAAGGAAAACGATTAAAGCTCAACTTTTATTACACACCCTCATGCACAGGAACACTGAATATACATGAACCTGCAGATCTTCTCTACTGTTTCAAAACTTATCACTTCTACATCTTAGGCTATCCACATGCCTGTGAGAACAGGCATAATACAACATTTTTCTTTATATTAGCAGAGACTACTCAAGAACAAATGCATGTAATTAATAATTTTGTGACCTGAAAAACATCTATCAAATGAAAATACTAAGTGTGTGGGTTAAGTTTGTCTTCCAAATGCAATACATGTTAATTTTTCAATTCACATCTCTTTAGCATCTTTGCATCTATTTGATGACACAGAAATGGTTTGTAACTAAATACCAGACTGTGAACAACACAAAAAAAATGAATACAGAAAACCTCCAGATGATAAGTCGTATTCTAAAAGACTAAAGCATGTTATAGGACACAGCCTTAAATTTACACAGACTGAATGCAGTGCAATGCACGTTTTGTCACAATTTTACTTGCAAATTTGTACTAATAAATAATGACTACATGTGTTTACAGCCAGTAATTTCATAAACAGTCCTGATCACCAGTAACAGGGCTCCGAGGCCACATGATGTCTGTAAGTGAGGGCTGGCTGCAGTTTCTGCTTACTGCATGTCTTCAGAATTATTCCGTTGTGCTTAACATAGAAACTTCGCAGGTAGAAAAAAGAATATTCAGAATCTAACATTTTTTTTTAAAATTGAAAGATTAAGTTATGTGGTTTTTCTTTGTAATAAGCCTAGAAAACTTAGCACTATTTAGCAATGTTTTGTTTCAAGTAGATGGAAAGTACAAATAAATCTCTATTGGCTCTATTTACAGTTTTCCTCTTTTACAGTCTTCATTTTCCAAACTTCATCTTATAAAAAAAGCGTATTATTTTCAGGTAAGTGCACCAATAAAGTGTGAGCAGCTATTACTGATTTACACACTAACAGTGTATCACAGACTGACCAAAACACCCTTCTTCTGAGTCGGAATACTGTAAAGACTGCAGTAACATACAAATACAAAACATAGAATGCAGGAAACCAGCATTACTCAGAAAGAAACCACTGCAATAAAAAAGGAAGTTCAGACATGAGACTAAAAATAATTGCAAAAACACAAGCATAAGGCTGGAAAAACTAAGAAACCAGCCTTCCAGTGTCTGAAAAGGCCTACAGGGATGTCCCTGGAAGGGACATCAGGGACTTCATCAGGAACTGTAGCAACAGGACAAAGGGTGATGGGCTCAAACTGAAACAGGGGCAGGTTAGATATAAGGCAGAAATTCTCCCTTGTGAGGGTGCTGAGGCGCTGGCAGAGGTTGCCCAGAGAAGCTGTGGCTGCCCCATCCCTGGCAGTGTTCAAGGCCAGGTTGGACACAGGGGCTTGGAGCAACCTGTTCTAGTGGAAGGTGTCCCTGCCCATGGCAGGGGGCTGGAACTGGATGAGCTTTAGGTCCCTTCCAAACCAACCATTCCATGATTCTGTGATAAGGCTTTATGCCACAAGAGTTGCCACCTTGCCTTTCGAGTCACAGAACTCGGAGCTCCCAAACGTGAATCTCCTAAGGAGATATTCTGATTTGCAGAAATTTGCACAAGGTTTGTCCCAGGCCGAATTCATCATTGAAGGGCTGAGGCTTTTTCATATGAAAATGCTGACTCTTAAAAACTTCAACACTTGGATTGAGTCTATACCACGTTAAGCTCTGAAACATTCAAGAGACTTTCTTTTCCCATGGTTTGAAAGATTTGACTGCTACTTTAATGTTTCAAAATGACAATTAACAGACTTCCGCACAATGACCTTTTTTCTCCCCTCATCTTTTCTTCCATAAAAATCTTTTTTCTTCCTACCGCAAAGGTGAGAACAAAACAGAGAAAAATACAACTTAAGTGCTTTCATTTTTTGTTTCATTTTCAGAAATTACTGCTATCTGTAAAACATATAGTATTTAGTTACTCCAGTAACATCACCAGTGGTGTGAGCCAGTGTCACGTTCAAGGGCAGGCTTTAGGCTTTAAAATGAGCTAAAACACCACTTTCCGGGGGGCTCCGGCACCCAGAACGAGGAGCAGGATGTGGTGACGCCGGCGAGGACCGAGCCCTGTCCCGCGCTGCGGGGACACAGAGACCAAAGCCTCCCGCGCCCCCCCC
>NW_009911634.1:0-26915 GCF_000696875.1 Nestor notabilis | reverse complement strand
CTTTCCAATCCTAACTATTCTACAATTCTATGATTGTATTACAGAGCTTGTACACTCAGCAGAAATGGTATTAAATCTCAGCTATAAACTTTTACTGTTATTGGCACTACACTGGGGAGACTGGGTGACAAAACCCAACACCTAGAATTGTACTTAGTAATGCCAAAACCGCAAACAACCATGTTATATCTGCCCTTCCTTATTTGACCAGTGATAGAGATAAAAATGCACTTGTATTATACATGTGTTCATTCTGTCCTTGTAAATGATTTCAGAAAATCTTAAACAGGGGCTTATCACAACCCTTTTAAAATTTCAGACCCTCTCCTTCCTGCTCACAATGGGACTCCCACCTCTCATCTAAACTCCTCATTACTAAACAAGTGCATTATTTTCATCCGAAGAGATACCATCTTTACTTAGCAATATGCTACGGGAAAGAGCAAATGCTGCAGAATTCTCTTTGAGTCTCTGATATGGTGAAGTGTGGGGTGCTCACTGGGAGTGGTCATGAGTAAGTACTGTTTTATCCCTGAGAAAAAGGTAGATAGGACAGATGCAGAAATTTCTACTCTTTCACAGCTCATCTTCCAAAGAATTCACTGCACAAAATAAGCTTTGCTCACACTTACAGTTTGTATTTTTTATGTTTGCTTTTCTGATATTTCCCACAATGAGAACTCTGAAAGATACTGGAGCACTTTTGCAAAAGCCCTTCTTTAGGGATGTCTTGGATTTTAACCAGTTTAAGCTGTGCAACAATAAGCAGACTCCATAGTTTATATTAGTTGCACTCAGAGTAGCAGTTGTGTCTACATTTCACATACAGACATATATGAAAAATTCATCACATTGAACTAAAAAAGCTAGGATTATTTCAGATAGATCTTAGATTAGTAATTATTTTAAGTATAATAATTATGGTATTGAGAATACTACATTGATATGCTACATGAGGTACTACAGTAACTAGAAGTTGCCTTTAAAGTGTGTATTACTTTAGTCCTCTCCACTACTGCTCTGGATTGTGCTCATCTATCTTAATTCCTAATCATGTACTTGTATTTATCAGTTCCTTCATTAACTCTAAAATCTTGTACTCTCACATTAGTCAAGATCAAAATCCAACCTTCATCTACTTGGAGTGCTCAGAACTATGCTTCTTCATCCTTCTGTATCATCCTTATCTTCTTATATGTCAGAGTTCACGTTCAGGATTCTGTCAAAGATATAAGCCTGAACATGATATTTTTTCTTCTTTCCACTGAAGACCTTCACCCTTCTGCTAGTGTTGGCTTTCTCTCATCAACTAAACAAAAGAGCATCTGGAATGAAAAGCAGAACTGTACCCTGGAAATAAGTATCAGAGCACTATTGTATTTAAAATGTTGCTGACTAATGGGTAGGGAATGTAAAATTGTGAGATTTTTGCCTCTCCACTATGAAAACATAAGCAGAAATGTAACTGGTTAGTAAAAAATAATCTTAACAGTTTTTGAGATAGGATTTCCTATTAACAGCCAGTTAAACTTCAATGCAAGCATCAAAAAGGTGAAGTTCGCCACCAAACACACACCTTTGCATATAGGTGCCTGAACTCTCTGTATGAAAAGTTCATTCTCCTATGTGTAAAGCACACAGGATCTTCTTTCTTCTCCTCCATACCCTGTTTTGATTTACAAAGTGGAAACACAATTAGACTCTTTCTTGTTCTCATATTTTAAGGTGTTTCCAACCTAAAATATTACTTAAGATAATATTTCTAAGAAAAAAAAATTGGTATTTTTAATCCATAGTTTAAAACAGTTTTATTGCTAGAACTTCAAAAAAGTAGGTCAATAATAATAACAAAACTTTTGATCATTGATGTTTTTCTTAGCAAATATGATTTTTTTTTGCCCAGGCACAGGAGATCTTGCTTTCAATGAAGCAATAATCTGACTGACAAATACCAACATACAGATTACTTCACAGCTTTACAGCTCTAGCTTCAACTTTCTATGCATTAAATACACATTCAGTCAGGCTATATTCTCATAGGTCTCTCTTATGCTAATACTTGATAGTTTTCATATCTTAGTTCCATTCTGTTCTTCATTTGCTTATATTTCCTCTAATAAGCAGTGGTACAAGCATTTGTGTATATTACATTTTTCTCATAAATAATTACTGATATGTAATTATTAGTATTTGCAATATTTTTGTTACCAATCTTTTCACACACTGAGGGCTGATATTAATTAAGAAATGTTCATCTCTCAAGAAAATGTACACAAGATAGGAAGAATTCAAGAGAGAAACAAGAATCATGTATAGTTTAGAAAATAAAGATCTACAGATATGGACTGTGATAAGTAAATTAGTTTGTTCAGCAAAGGAGATGACTGAGGTGGTATAAAACTTTACATTAAGAGGCTAATGAGTAACTGCTTTCAAGTTCCAGTGCAAGCCACAGAAATATTGATAACAAGCTAAGAAATACTGATACAACTGCAGAAACAAACTCTTTGGGCATTTAAGCAGAAATTATATTGAGGATGTAAAGGACATCTTGAATACCTTTAGCACCTTGAACATAAATCTGTCAGGAATGACCTGGCTATAATGAAGCCTACTTCAGGATCTTGGACACTTGCATCCACCCATTTCATGTTTATTAGTAATA
Organism: Nestor notabilis; assembly: GCF_000696875.1. Lineage (NCBI taxonomy): Eukaryota > Metazoa > Chordata > Aves > Psittaciformes > Psittacidae > Nestor > Nestor notabilis. The sequence goes on along the minus strand of NW_009911634.1, from coordinate 24,250 downwards.
AAAATCTACCTCAGAAATTAGATATAGCTTTGGCCATAACAGAGCCTGTGAGAAGAAAATTGAAGTTTATGATTATATTATGCCTGAACATGCACAAAGCTTGCTTTTTCAAAGACAGAGTTTTGAGGCCCTGCTGTGCCAGGAAAAACTGATTTATCCTCAGAAAATGTGTCTGTGATGCATATCCACACACATTAGATAGACCATCCAGCAGTGGCCTTGCAAGTATAACACACAATTATCAGAAGGAAAATCTGCAAAAACAAACGTGTGCCAACACCACATTGCTCGAACTTAGAAAGTTTATGCACGACAAAATTGTGTTGGTGTTGCTGAATTAGCAACTTATGCTCTTTTTTTTAAAAAAAACCAAACTTGAAGATACTTGATATTTTGTCAGTTAGGGGACCTGGATAACTAAGTCACTTGAATTTTTAAGACCCTGATTTCTGCTCTGAGTTCAGTAGCCTAAAATCTGCATGCTTATAAACTAGTTTTATCCAAATGAAATCATATTGTTCCAGACTCAGAAGTACAGAAGATTTGTCTCTCATCCTTTCAGGAAGGTGCACAGAAGGGATTTCATAACACCCACAAGACATAAGTGCCAGAAAATCCCAAGGCTCAGGTTCAGAATTCAAGCTTTGCTTAGCTGCCTAGAGATTGTCTTCTGCAACCACACAGTTCAGATTTTGGTTTTCTTCTATCTTACACAGAAAACCTTCTGATATATTACATGAGAATGCATATCTGACACAACAGGGGGAAAAAAAGAGATTTTATTTGTAATTCAAAATACTTCTCATCTCTTATTTTTGTCAGTTTACAGAATTTTCTTCTAGATTAAAGTCCTATGTTGCATTGAAAGCTTGAGTCCTCCAGATTATAATGTGCAAATTCTAGCAAAAACCTACAAATGATCAGTAACGAACTTCAGAATCCAGCACTGAAGGGCTTTTTACATGAGTCTTAGCAAGCACAGGAAATTATAGAGCCTGCAGCAAGAGTATATGATCTGTAGACTACCTCAAAATAGTTGGCAAAGGTTAAGCACTATCACCTCCTACTGTCAAAATGTTACACCACTTGAGTTTTGACCAACTATTTTACTGCATGTGCATGACTGCTGAATACTCTAAACTAATTTTCAGGTTTTTTATTAAATTATTTTGTTTTCTTTTACTTTTCTTGCCACACATCTTTTACCACTAAATCAATTTTCATGTACCAGAATACTTCAATTTCAAGAAAGTAGCACTGAAATCAAATATCACTAGTGCTGAAGGAACATTTTCCTTTGTAGTCCAAAAAGCTGTGTATTGAAACTATAGTAACACCTACAAGGCAAAAAAAAGTGAACTGTTCCTCAGTTCTAATTTACTGATAGACAGTCCTGGGTGTGACAGCCTGAAATCCAGAGCTATTTCTGAAAATCTGCTTTTTTGAAGTTAGGATTCTAAGTTGCTTTTAAAGTGGACAAAATACAATTTAAAAGTAAAAATTAATTAAACAAGTAACTCTTGCACTACAAAATTTTATTATTATATACAATGCAACACCACAATAAAAACAGCAGTAAAAAGCCTATAACGCACAACTATAGCTTTTTAGTGTCATAAAAAGGTACTTTCAAGACAGTAGCACATTATAGTTTAAGTGAAGCTCTTCATTAGATAGTATGAGAAAATGAGGCATGAAAGGAAGATAGAAAAGCCTTCTTAACAGTTTCTGTGCAGATAATGTAGGCGGAAGACAATCAATAGCCATGCCTCATTTACTTTATGTTTTTGAAGACTTGAAGGCAAAATGTTATTATTTGCTATACTGTTGGGCTTCACAGACCTGCATCAGTAATGACAAAGCAGATTTGCATACTGTGATGTAGTCTATATGAGTTTATATTCAAATTGCATGTGGGTATTATTCTCTAATATGGAAGGTAATGCCCACTCTGCTAGCCTGGATTCATTAAAAATCACATTGGCTTATTAAGCCGATTGGTCATCAAAATTACCTAAACAGTCAATCTAAAGTCATAAACACATTACAAAATCACACGAAATGTATGTCAATAACTTAAATATCATATTGAATACTGTAATATATCAGACTAACCTTGTGAAGTCTGCACACCTACTCCTGACTGAAAAATGAGACTAAAAAATAAATGGTTTTAAATGCATTTTTCATGGTATTTAAACAATAATTTTCAAAGTGTTTAAGCTTGATTGTGTGACAGTTATACTACCATGTTTTAAATCCTTATTACCTCAATCAGATATATTTCTTAGTATATGAATAATGAAACAAACTATTAAGCTGTAATATAAATAGAACAGAGAGAACCAATAAATGAAAAAGATATTAAGAAAAAGGTGTGCTGGAGAAAATACAGGGTACACATGTAGTGGAGCAATTTTAGCATCTTCAAAACCTACTGCAAGGGTCAAGATAGAAACTGGTTGGTCCATCTATGTAAAGTTCTAGCTAGCATTAATGGTTCAAATGAAATAATGAAACTTTTTCTAAAATTCAAGAGAAATAAGATACAGCTTGGACTTCCACAGCCTTCTCCCTGCACAGTTTTACTATATATTTAGAAATCTAGGTAACAGGAGACAAGTCTGATCCAATAAATCTCTACATTAATATTTCTAACTTACTGGCTTCACTCCTCTAACCTGCTTGGCAGTACCATTATTTTTATCACTCCCCAAGGAAAACAGTCACTGAATGTATATGCCCCAGTAATCAAACATAAGGATAAGGTTTGACCTCTTGTTTACAATAGGTTTCTCTACCACACAAAAGCCAGACCATACTACTAGTATATTTGCTAATACATATGGTATCATAGCCTAATGATTTTCTAAGCTTGTGTAGGAAATTAGTATTGCAAAAAATTAAATGAAATTGTGTTTTACTTGTGCTTAATCTTTTTTTATGAGCAGTATTAAGAAAAGCTGCTAGTTCAGAACAAGGCAAATAATGCTTACAGAATATACTGGTTTCACTAAGTGCATCACACAGAGGATTGAATCATAGAATCATAGAATCGTTAGGGTTGGAAAAGACCTTAAGATCATCTAGTTCCAGCCCCACTGCCATGGGCAGGGACACCTCACACTAAACCATGTCACCTGAGAGTCAGTCCAACCTGGCCTTGAATACTGCCAGGGAGGGAGCATTTACCACTTCTTTGGGCAACCCATTCCAGTGCCTCACCACCCTCACAGTAAAGAACTTCTTCCTTATATCTAACCTAAACTTCCCCTGTTTAAGTGTGAATCCATTACTCCTTGTCCTATTACTGCAGTCCCTAGTGAAGAGTCCCTCTCCAGCATCCTTGTAGAACCCCTTCAGATACTGGAAGGCTGCTATGAGGTCTCCATGCAGTCTTTTCTTCTCCAGGCTGAGCAGCTCCAACTTTCTCAGCCTATCTCATACGGGAGGTGCTTTAGTCCTCTTACCATCTTTGTGGCCCTCCTCTGGACATGCTCTAACAGCTCCATGTCCTTTTTATGTTGAGGACACCAGAACTGTACACAATACTCCAAGTGAGATCTCACGAGAGCAGAGCAGAGGGGCAGGATCACCTCTTCCGACCTGCTGGTCACGCTTCTTTTGATGAAGCCCAGGATATGGTTGGCTTTCTGGGAAGTAACAGATAAAACACCTCCAAGCATGTTCACAGGGAAACAACGAAAACTGCATAGAGTGGATTATCAGAACTTTGGATGTACAGTTCTAGCACTGGTACAATTTTGTTGAGCAAAGACACAAATATTCCCAAAAATACCTATTTTCCAGACTTACTTTCTCACACTACTTCATACCCAAAGGTAAATGCATTAATTTTGTGAATTTTCCCTGATTTACAGTTACATACAGGAGGAAGGTGCATTAGGCTCTTCCACTTTGGCATGCTAGACACAAACCCCTGAAGTACTTTTCGTATTTGCTCTAACTGAATCCAGTTACACCAAAACTCTGGTGGTAATGTATAAGGATAAGTCATTGGTGGAGCTGTTGCCACAAAACATTTAATTTAAAGCTTTGGGACTCTCAAAATTTTGAAAGGCCAAAAATAACTTTTCAATGATAATTTACTAAAAACCTTGCAATTTCAATAAATTGAAATCTTTTATTTGAAAGCAGTAGACTACCTCATAGTACTTACCATTAATAAAGTGGTGTGGCTCACAGTTTACAAAGAACAGAGCTATTTTCTAAATACAATAGCTCAGAATTGCAGCTTTTTTTTAAAGCTAAACAGAACTTTAGTTTCTATCTGACTTAAGATTCCTTGAGTGTCAGGGCCTCAACAAAAAGAAATGGGTTCTATAAAACACATTCTTCTGTTTTACATAAATCGCTGGGGAACTTGTAGGCTTAAGCTGAAAGAAAGCACATAACTCAAAACTGAGTGTGGTGGACTGAAGCGAGATTTGGGAATTGCATCTGATTGCATCTGATAGTTTCAGTAATTTAATGCATAAATGGAAGAAGAAGAGTGTCTTACAAACTACCAGACAAATGAATTTGATACAGTTTCTATTAAAAATCTGCTAGAGATACAAAAATTCCCCTTCTTCCCAATCTTTTACATATTGCTGCTTGTCAATTCCTAAATTATAGATCTGAAAGAAGTGCTGTAGACAGTAGTATCCTTCCTATGACAGAATATCACTGTTACAGAAGGAAAGAGAGAATGGAGCAGATGAAGAATGAAAGATAATTAATGAGTACCTGATACCTGTATCCTGGTGGAATAATCAATGGGCATAACTGATTTCCCTGGAAAACCTTTTTGTATGCCAAGTAATATTTAGTAGTTCGTCACTCTGCAGAGTATCATGGATGAAAGTAGAATAGGCACAACAAAAAATAATAACCATCAACTTTAATATGTTCTTTCTTATGCATTTGCAAAGAATGTATAGCTACTATAACTAACCTCCTTTAACCATAAACTCTTAGTAACTTTTATTAGTGGTAAGGGAAATGGTTGGAAGGAAAAGAAAAAGAGGACCTTGCAAGGAAGGTATAATTTTAAATAGAATATTCAGCTTCCAGCATTCACTGAATCTTTTCTCATTTATTCTCATTAGTAAGATTTTCATGAAACAAAAGGGAAGGGTTTTGTGATTAATGACCATTAAAAGGGATGACAAGAGTTAAAAGACGTAGGAGTAAATGACATCAAGCAGTGTTTAAAAATATTAAAGTAATAGTGATGATCACAGTAAAAAGATTTTTTTTTTTTTTTTAATTCTTAAGTCTCTAAGATTTGTGCTAATAAAATCTGTCTTAGCATTTTTAATGAAATAACACTTTTTAGCCTTGATGTTTATCAGCAGTTTTGAAAGAAATTGGAAAATACATCAGTTTTATTGCTAACACCTGCATGGCATTTGAGTTCCTGTCTACAGCTTCAGATATTCACTTAGCTCCATCCCACTCTTTCATGCCGTCTTTGCACTAAGTGGTGAAACAGCATCTCTGTTGTTGTCCCAACATTCCACTGTTTCCATTACAAAGGTAGCTCCCTACCACAGACTGGTCTGTGAATGTAAAATATGTATAAATCCCTGAGCAGTCTTTTAGTGTCTGTCTTTGTAAACAAAGCTGGAAGGACAGAGCCCGTTCTTTATTAAGTTTAAGCTGAATGTCTTGTATTCCTTTTTCAATTTTCTTTAAATTTTCAGCTTTTAAGTTTTCGTGTTGATTTACACACCAATGCATAATTGCAGCCTGAAATGCAGGGAGAGGGGAATGACAAAATAATTATTTTACTGGCTATCACCAGAATTCCTAATGTGCCTTTATGTAATCTCTTTGATCTCCTGGGAATTATTTTTAAGAGCAGCACAAAAGAGATATAATCTATTATGAATATAGGTGTGAAAAAAACACTGTCTAGTAAATAGCTGAGAATGAAACTTGTTTAACCAGTTTATTTTTATATCTGTTCATCCAAGTCAGCAGAGAAGCGAAGATGAATACCAATTGCATGCAGTACTTCAAGGCTTAGTTGTCAGAGAGATTCCTTAAGTATGCTACTGCCATTTGCTTCTGCTATTACACCAAGGTGTAAAGAACAAGAACAAAATTAATTCAAACCATTTTTGTCCATGGGTCAGATTTCTGATGTTACACAGTGTTGTTTTACTAAGAGTGATGACAGAGAGAGGGGTGACAGGTATTAATTCAGTGACAGAATGATCATCAGTCTCTTCAACTCCATTAATGTAGAATAACTCTTTGCCATAAGTCATTATCTCTGGTGGAAACAATGTCTTGAGGGAACATTGGCCATCAGAGCCATTATGAAAAGAAATCATGTAAGGGCATATTGTTAACCTTACCATCTCTCTGTATGTCTCAGGATTCTTGACATCTTAGTAGTTTTGACTATTATTTAAACTCATTTGACTAAATGCATTTTGCAGTCCTTCATAACACATGCTTAGCAGAGCCTGAAATTTGATGGAATCCATAGACTTTAATGAACTGCACGGATTGTAACAGTAAATAGGAAACTGAGATAAGAAGTTTAAAGCATTCATCATTAGTTTAACTCTGTTCATAAAGACAAGGAAGTGAGGTTTTGCACTGGATTTAATGGGAATAAAACAAAGCAACTTTGGCTTGTTTTTTTTAATTTCTCAAAATAAACCTACTCTAGATGTCAAGACTGATTAAAGGACTTCGGTTTAAACAAAAGATACTGGTCAATAAGGTGAAAGACATTCCGGGGGAAATTACCAATGCTTTCTTTTAAGTAGGTTAGTTCACTGAGGTCTGTGAATTGCTAGACCTTCACACAAGCAATTGGAGAGCAGGATCCCCAGCTACAGAAAGTATGAACAAGGATGTGTTACTGTTTTTCATAAAAGACATTAAGACTTTTCTTTGTGTCGACAGTCTAACCTAAAGAAGTACTGTAATCCTTTTCCTCATGAAATTGCCATCCTCCCAAATGAACATAACAAATAATATTATTTAGTAAAAGAAATTATAAAAAAAATATGGTGAGGCACCTCACAAAAGCTGCATTACTAGAAATGCAGTCATGCTTAACAGCAGCTTCACCTTTTGTTGGTGCCTTTTGAAAAGGAGCTAATACCAACACTCCAGATTCTTACACTACCTTTGATCATACTACCTACAAAATTACCCTAAGAACCAAGAAGATATAGATATAACTACGTTGAAATGTAGTATTTTCATTTTCTGCTGACCCAGATTGTGGTAGTGCTCAGTTGCTCGTCTGTGATGTGTGCTTTCTTGCACAAGATACTACAGGATTCTGGCTTAGTTATACCTCCTATTTATCATACATTTTCTTCTCCTGAACTTTTTTGAGCTCTGTCTCTCTCTCTTCCTTTTTCAAACTCCCTTTGTTCTTTCTCAGGTGATACTTGATATATGCTGACCGTGCTGTACTCCCCCAGGAAACAGAAATTCAGGTTTCAGACTTGCATTCCTCACTCATACAGATGGAAATTAAGTATCTTTTCCTAGACCTGAGTGCTCTACTCAGTGATCTACTGACTGTCACAATTAAAGGTAACTTCTCCTGATCATTCATGGAAAAAAACCCAACAACCAAAAAACTCAACAAGCACCATTTCTGTACCTTCTGGTTTAGTGGGATAGATGTGCCTCTGTGGTCAGAAGGATGGTGGTGTTACAGTGTTCCTGGCGCTGCTACTGGAATTCCAGCACATCTAATCATTGAGCTACTTAAGATCATACTGGTAATTCACAAAGCAGTAGCTGAAGCTTGTCCGCACAGCTGAAGCTGTCATCAGGTATTCAGTCTTGAGGGTCTGATTGTCATAGGCATTTTAGAAAAACATGCTCTGACTGCTTTTACTCTTATCTGCTGTCTAAATACATTATTTCATCATATTCTCAGGTCTAATCAACTCTATTACTCAGAAATCATTCAGGTCTATAAGCTCCTTGAAAAAAGGAAAAGCTTGTTCCCTTTATCTATGTTAAATGATCTACTGTCTTACATTAGACTGTACAATCAACTGACTTACATTAGACTGTACACTGTCATTTCAATTCTGTGATTAGCATTTTCTTCTGGTATCATTAAGAATACCATACTATAGCCAATAAAACTTTAACTTAACTAATACTTCTATCTTCTGCTTTTAAGTGCTTCTATGAAATATTGCAACAAAAAGTTTCAAGCTTTAATTAATTCAAGCTAAAATTAATTTCTTTTGCTCCAGAAATTAATTGAGAAATTGAAGGTAGCTTCACAGTTTGGTGGGGAATATATTGTAGCAGGTTTAGTCTCAACAGCAAGAGAGAGATGGAAGTAAAAAAGATAAAATGCTTATTCAGTACTGCAGTGAAGTTTGATTGAGGTTTTTTTTTTGTTTTGGTTTGGTTTTTTTGGGAGGGGTTGAAGGGTTTTTTGTTTTGTTTGGGATTTTTTTTTTCTTTGCGTGGTGTTTTTGTTTTTTTTTGGTTTTTTTTGTTTTGTTTTGTTTTGTTTTGTTGGTTTGGTTCAGTTTGGTTTGGTTTTGGGCTTTATTTTTTTCTGTTTTTACCAGTATGATGTGTCCTTATTATGAAGTCTTATTTAACCAATGCTGAGATGCTTGTCAGCGGAACAGCATATTCCATCTTCAATGAGTTGAAGCTGAACATCCTGAACTCAGCCAAGAAGTATGCCAAAATACAGCTACAATAAATCGGACCAAAATGATGGTAAATTACAGAAATTGTCCCAGCCAAGTAACACATTTCATAATGCAATTTTACATTTTTTTTTTTTTTTGGTAGCTTGCCTTTTTTTGGTCAGCAGGCTAGCATTACCCAATATTTTTCTGAGTCTTCTTCACCTACCTTAAAATTCAGATCTCAGTTTTAAGCTGAACATCTATATGGCTTAAAATATAAAGCTTCTATTAAAGCACATGAGGCAGCAGTTCTAATAGGATCTATAAATATGTTTTTGAGCTTTGGATTTAATTTTAAGAAAATGCAAGCTTTTTATTGTGGATAGTAAGTTCTCCCTTGCAGTTAGAAGGCAAAAATATACAAAGGAAAAAAAAAACAAACCAAAAAACACGCTGCTTTAAATAAAGTGACACACTCTTTTTATTTCCCCCCCCAAATTAATTGTATATACCTTGTTCCCCAAACCTTCCCTTCATCTAAGACACAAGCAAATTTATCAAGCTTTGTGGTGACTTCTGAGAGATTATGATACTACTAAGCAGAAATAGGAATGCTAAGAGTCACCCACTGCATGGACTTTGGCCTGTGTTTAGCAAATACTGATAGGATTTCAGTATTCCTCTTCTACTCATTCTTTTTTAACTATGAAGGACAAGAGTATACAGAGAAACCAATGATAATAAATTGCACTTTTCAAACAGGAAATACTACTTTAAAGTGACAGAGTATATAAATTACAGAGTCAAGAATATGTCCTTGGAACTACAACATCAGATTTAGTTTACTGAGCTACAGCTCACAAAATGCCATTTCTGTGTATGCCCCCTTGTCTTACTATCTTAGTATAGAATTGGATTGCTGCATGACTTTGTGAGTATTTCCTCTAAATACAATTTCTTCCTAAGCATACAAAATACAGATGCAGTGATTTAGCATGCACAAGGAGGTCTCAGTATGAAACTTGAGTTCTGAGAGAATTGTACTGGCTTACTGTTCAACACCAAATTGATTTTCAAATTGCTATATGACAACTTACAGTATAAAGCTCTGCACAATTTTGAATCTCTGGTTTTATCTAGTCTATTATCAGTAAGAATTTAGAGGTTGTTGAGACCATTTGAAGTTGGCCATTTCAAAGCAGTGCACATAGGTTCTGCTGTTATGTTTGTCAATTTGAAATCCATTTCCAGCTGGGGTCTAGAACACAGATTCAGATACTTTTAAACATAAACTTTTAAGTTTTCAATCTGACATCTTCATCAACTGAGCACTTGTGCTTTGTATTTTATGTAGCTGAAAGTACAAAAATAAAAACCAGAAAATTATTTAGCAGAGGAACATTCTTCCACCAAAAAACTTTGTTTGTCCTTGTGCTGTATATAAACTTGAAGCTGTTGCTAAATACTTGAGATTGCTTTCCAGTAAATACCAAGGCTTGATTATACACAGCAAAAAGTTGTATATCCATTGTACTCCACTGTGATCAGATCTGCAATATTCATTCATATTAAGAATAGAGATAATCATTAACCATTTTTCTGCCAGTGAACATGGGAATGGCTGAACGTGATCACAGCAAAGATACATCTAACTGGTGCCAAGGACAGGTTCTAAGGGAAGACTATAAGAATGAAACAGACATATCATCTGTGTGATTACAGTAGACTTATATTCTCTCCCAGCTTCTCGCAATGCACTGTCCATGGACATCCTAAGCAAAGGTAGTCCCTTCAGTTTTCACAGTCTTGAATGCATTTTTCTTCTAAGAATTTCCTGAATATATGTACGTCCAACAGTCATACTGTCCTACAGCAACACATACACAGTTTAAATATGCCTTTTGGGAAAGAAACATGCTCTTTCACTGATTATGAAGTGACTTTTGGAAATACTTATAAAAACAGATATATTCTGGTATTAGTTGGTTATAATAAACATGTTTACGCTTCAGCCCAGAAAAACGGATAGAATCCCAACATGTTCAAAATGGAATACCAAAGGTACTAGTTCACTAGCTATTTATACAAACCTGCCAGAAATATCTAGATCTTTAATAAGTATGTCCTTTCAGACATTACCAATTAACTACCATTCTAATTCTTAAAATGAAGAAATATAGCACAATGTTTTCAAAAGAAATTGCAGTCATTTTCAGTATTTTTTTTTTAATGTAACTACATTTCCCCAGTTAAACTCTTACTAATAATAAAATTTATCTGACTTTACACAAACTTATTCACAGGTAAGATACTCCTATTTTTGATAATTTTTCCTGTACAGTACATTATCACATCAAGATTCATGTTGCTTGTGCTACTACAAAGGTAGCAGCATACAAAACACATTTATTTTGCTGCATTTGTATGTAATACATACCTATATTCTGTGTTCTCTAGTTTACATTGTTAAAATTACCACAAATGTGCTTTTAGAAAGATCGCAGATGACATATTTCAAATTATCGCAACACGTTTTTTATACAATAAAATCTTCTGTGGATATCTTTATCCATCTTAAACTTTCACTTGAAAAATACTTTATCCCAAAGAGTACAAGGTCAGCAAAAATTGAAAATATGTAGTTGACATAAACATCCATATATTTTCTTGGCTGCAGACTTAGAAACTAATATTTGTTGAAGCAATCTTGAAGGCAAAAGATTGTTTACAGCTATATTTTAGTAGGTGATTGTCTAGAAGTGTAACAAAGTACCAATACCAGTACTCCTTGCATGCCTTCTGAACAACATCAGCTATACGAAATTGACATCAAAGCACTGCAATCTGAATAAAAAGAACAAAAGATTGTTTTACTTTAATTGTATTTTTTCATGTTTTCATATCTTATTTTCAAGGACCAGTGGCTTCAAAAAAGAAAAAAAAAAATCAGATTGAACAGGTTAACATACAGGTTCTAAAATTAGAGATAACATGGCCAGCTTATAAAATGATTGTTAGGATTTCTGTTACATAGGAAATTTCTGTTCAGACTGTATTTGGAAAGCTACAAAAATTTGTGGCCTTAATGTAAACCATACGTCAGAAAAGTATATTCCAGTTATACACAAGGAGAAGATCAGAGATATTGATTGGGACTTGGAATAATTTGTTTCTGAGGTACTCCTTGCTTTGGGGAAGAAGCAAAGGAATTCTAAATGGGCATAATGAAAAATAAGAGTGTTTCACAATAACAGTGGTTCAGAATTGCAATATGTTGTGCAGAAAGGCTGTGAAATTGCTATCCTTAGAAATTTCTGAAACTGCTGAAGAAAAGCCATGAGTAGTTTTGCCCAACTTCGAAGTTAGCCCTGCTTTGAAAAAGAGGTTGGACTACATACCTGTAGCTGTGCTTTAAAACACAATTTTCTGTGCTTTCTGTAAATGCTCCTGTTCTGCATCAGTGCTGTGCTTGGCACAGGTGATCTAACAGAACGTGAGAAAATAATTAGTTGCATATGATGCATGTATTTACTTTGTAAGGAAGAAGTCTGCTCTCCCTAAAGACAACAAGGATGGTGTGTTGACCATCACTAACAGTGAGAATGTTGCCTTGTTTAGCACCTAGGTAACACTCAGAGGCCACTATATGTCCTAAAGCACATCAGTTAACAGTCATATTTAACGAGCTTCTTTAGTTTCTCTATTGTTTGTGCATACTCTCTGGACCTTCTGTCATTTTGTTTGGACACTATGTAAATTAAACTCACAGATTCTCCTACTCTTTCTCATTTTTCCCTCTCTGGAGTCATAACTGAGATATTTTACCAAGCTCTGAATAAAAGAGAACACTCACAACCTCTACCCTAATTTCTATGCTGGCTCACTTGACTTCAGAACATCGCTTCCCACCATGTCACTTCTACAGCAAACATCACTGGATTCTTTATTTCTTTCTTTCTGTTGTAAACCCAGCCATGCTACTCTCAGTTAAGATGAGTGAATAGCAACACAAATGTGAGTTATCACATCATGTATGGTCTCACTACACACCATGCTATTATGTCAGTGTAAGGACCAACACAGACAATTTTGACATTTTGCAATTATCAAACTGTTTATGTGATCAATTCTCAAATTGCTATGAATTTGATAATTCACAGTTATCAAAAAGCTAAAAGGTCATTTTTAATCCATTTTTTGAGTTGGCTTTGTAAACTGCATGTCACAGTAGTAATACTACATTGCTTTCACGAAGTTCCCGCCATGATTAACCCTGGAGCAAGCCTCATTTATATAAGGGGATGGCTCCTACAGCCCTCTGCTCTACAAATCCTTTAAAACCTCCTTGGGATTGTGTAGAAGCTCTTGCTCATTATTGCAGTACATTTGAGAATACATAGTCCAAGAGCATTAAAACACAGCCTTAAACTGAAGACTACCAAAACAAACCAGAGAGTTATCAAATAAAAAAACTTCTCAATCAATTTCATTGTATTAATTTTTCTAGCAGTGTCTGGCTTTTTCACATTCATCTGGAGGATTTTCTACTTCCCAAACTGTTACTTTTTCATGCACACCCTAAACTTATCTCTGGATGCAAGCAAAGCTTGTGTAGAGAAGAGTCCAGCAAGTTCAGAAATAAATTTCTGAGAGAAATATATACATATTGGCAGGCCCATTTATGCAAATCAGAGCCTTTAAAGCAGGCCACTGTGGACATCTGGGCTAATGCGCACCGGCATGAGGCTGAAGAGGTGGGCCTATGAACCACGTGGTTATAATGTACACCAGTGTGCCTTGTGGGCTGAAATGCAGTCTGGGTTCTCTGAGCTGGATGGTACACATAGACATAAAACTCTTTTGAATCCCTGGAGTAACAGGACACAATTCTGTAGAGTTTCAGCAGAGCAGAACAGAAAAATGAAGCTTCAGGAATTTTTAGGTTGGAACTGCCACTGTGGGGGAAAGAAGCCATGTCTTAAAATGGCCTTGGAGAGTTCACAAGTCTCTTTCTGCAACTGAGCCCTGAGGCATATGTCTGCCTACAGCACATTTTCACAGCTCAGTAAAGAATTCTTAGAAATTACAGTCTTTTTAATGTGAGTGCTGGTGCAGCTTGTACCATGGGATAGCTCTGTGCAGGCAAGATGCATAAAACTCAAAATTAGGAGGCAAATCTGATAAAAAATACTTGCTGCAGCTCTAAAGAAAACAAAGCGGTCAGAGCAATGTAACTTGACAGAGTTGCTGAATATTATTTTTTATTTCCCTCCTTTCAACATTTTTAATTTCCCAAACAAAACACATAATGGTACTGATAGACTCACCCTGGGGCGACAGCTAAGATATAGAGAAAATTAGCTTTCATGGAACATCCTGATCCCACATTCATGCTCTTGCCAGGACCAAACTTAACTGCAGCGTTTTGCCAGGACCAAAATTAATTACAGCATTTCCATCTGAATGTGGCAAAAAAGAAAAAAAACAGGTTTGTATCATTCTTCAGAGGCAGATCAGCCACCAGAAGGGAAATACAGTGGTTTCAAGTTTGACTTTTCAAATCAGCTATTCCCTGAAATTCCCCCAATTTTGTTCCAGTGTTTTGCTCTTTGTTTTGTTTAAAAAGAAACTCTAAACAAGAGGCCATGTTCACCTTTTGTAAAATAGAGAAACTTTGCTTTCTCCTGTGGGTAGTGCTAAGCGCACTACGCACTACCCACAGGAGAAAGCAAAGTTTCTCTATTTTTTCTGCTTAGTTGCTGTAAGGATGTACCTGATTTTCTGTTCAGAAGATTCTATCGTCTCAAAGGGGCAGAGTCATTCTATGCTCTGGTTATGGATCTCCTCTCTCTGGCTCATCGGTCTTTAGTGAAGTGCCTCAGTAACTGACCTTATTTTCAGGTGCTGAGCCCCTGGCAGTTCCCTTCAAAGTAAATGAAAGTTGCCAAAGGCTCAGCATCTCAGAAATCAGGGCACTTAACTTGTAGCCTGTCTCTGGATTTAAAATCTGACTTCAGGTTCCCTTTTATTTTTTAACTTTGTTCTATAATCCAACATGAAGGGAAAAGTAAAGACAGCAGACTTGCCTATAAGAAGTTAATGGCAGCAGACTTGCCTACAAGAAGTAATTCCAACTTTGGAATGCATTTTTCTATCTCTTGGAGTTACAATAATGCCCGTTAATTCAAGCATTATTTTCTCATCTGTTACAGTCACAAATAAAAATTATGATCATGTAGCTCAGGTGTTTTTTTCTTCTTCTCTTGCTTGTTAACTTCATGCTTTTGTCAAGACTGCTTGTAAATCTGACATTCACACAGACCTGGGCAGATTTACCTGAAATATTTCTACTAAAGGTGACAAGCCTTTCAGTTTGAACCATCCTGAAAGCTGCCAAGCCTGCCGAATCTAAAGTGGGCACTAAACTACTTTCTTAAAGGGCTAAAATCAAAACAGAAAGCCATACTTACGAGTTGTAACACTGTAGCTTATTACAGACCACAGATACTAGCTTAGCAAGGTTACCTGAAAAAAGGGGTACTCATTTTAAAGAAGCTAAATCAGCTGGAAAACAACTAAATCAAGAATCACTCTCATTACACACAGGTTGCTCTAATAATAATATGTTTTCTTACAGCTGTTGGTTCCTCATATTTTGGACCACTGTTCTGCAGCTGAGTGCTTTACAACAGGTTTTTGTCTTCGACCTATGGACTAGTGTACTCACACCTGAACAGAGGAAGACACACCTTTTAGGCCAGAGTTTTGTGGAACTGAGTCAGTTACTGCAGGTGCTATCTTGTTTGAAAGGAGGCAAATGTGCAGTCCTAAAGGTACCACAACTTTTATTTCTTCATGAAATTATTTCCCGTTGTGTCATATGTTACCCTGCATTTCCACTCTTTCCATTAGAGGAAAAGGAGATGTGTATAGTACAAACTGAGGAAAAACTACCAAATTTGCAAGCCATCATAGCAGAATAAAACATGATGAGCTTTCTTTATCAGAAATCACATACACTAATGCATAGTAAATATTCAGGCAAGTAGAATGCAGAACCACCATATGACTCATTTCAAAGATATCAGGACTCCAGTTATGTATGAAGAAAACAACTGATACTGAAAAAAAGAAATGTCAGGAAAAGTTATAATCAACATCTCCAGCATTGCTAGAGTACATGCAATAATGCACAAAATATCTCATGTGTTTCTGATGGTGGTGAATGATTGTATAATACATAAAAATTGTGAGGACCAGAAACATTAATTTGCTTCTCATGGGCAACTTCTGCCAGCAGATCTCCTACTTAACCTAACTGCATCCTAGGGAGGTCCTTGGAAAGTACCACTGCCTCAGAAGTAACATCTTGTCTTGCCCTCTACCATTTAGTATTTGTGCTTAGATGTTCGTATATTCACGTATTTTTGTGAATAAACCACAGCCAATTTCAAGCTTTCAGAAGCATTGATCAGAATCCAGTGAAAGTCACGTCATGAAAATATTTATAAAATAGTGCCCTTAAAAGAATTATTTTTTACTCTTGTTATTCATTCCTCAGGATTAAATCTTTAAGGAGTTAATTTTTAATTTATTTCTGCATCATCTAGACTAGAAACTATTTTTTAAGGAAAGCTAAGACTTCAAAATAAACTTCCAGCATCGTGGAAGAGAATAAAAAAAAAAGAAAAAAAAGGGAGAATATTTGAAGTAATGCACAGTATTAAAAAATGGCATAACGTTCTCTTACACAGGCCTGAGCAGTGGGGCACAGAAACTGGTTAGAACAATGACTACAGATCTTAGAGAAGGAGCTGTATGTTTAAAGATAGGGACTTTATCACACAGTTAAGAGGTCCTTCTTAGGAATAATTTCCTGAGATTACAGATGTGAACGTAAATTTCTTCTCCATTTGTCAGAAACTACTGGAACAACTTCAATAAATTGGAGAAAATCACATAAGACCTAGAGAAATGCTAACCAGCTCAAGTAACATCCCTTAACAAATAAATTAGATGTTTGTGCTACTCTTTAAGCTAAAACAAGACAATCTGGGTTTCACACTGTTCAAGAATAAACCTATATATAGGCATCTACATGTAGGTGTCTCAGATCCTATTATAGACAATTGATATATGTCAAAACAAAGAGCAGAGCTTAGAAACGAGACTGTCAATTAACATTTCTGCTTTCACAGAATCAATGAATGGTTGAGGTTGAAAGGGACCTCTGGAAGAAATCTGTTCCAACTCTTCCACTCAAGCAGGGCTCCACAGAACCAGTTGCCCAGGACCATGTGTCCTGGTTCTTGGCTTATATCATGACACCATGTCCAGATGACTTCTGAATATCTCTAAGGATGGAGACTCCAGCACCTCCCTGGGCAACCTGTGCCACTGCCCAGTCAAACTCAGTAAAAAGTGCTACCTTATGTCCACAAAGAACCTTCTGTGTTTCACTTTGTGCTCATTCCCTCTTGTTCTGCCACTGAGCACCACTGCCAGCATCCTGGCTTCATTATATATGCTATATATGTTGATAATAAGTGTTCTTCTACAGGCTCAACACTGTCAGCTTGCTCAGTCTTTCCACACAGGAGAAATACTTCAGTCCTTTCATGATCTTTGTGTCCCTTCATTGGATTTCCTTTGTCCATGTGCCTTTTGCACTGAGGAGCTCAGACCCGGACACAGCACTCCAGGTATGGCCTCACCAGCACTGAGCAGAAGGGAAGGACCTTGGACCTGCTGGCAAAATCTCTCCTAAGGCAGCCCAGAATATCATTAGCTGTCTTTACCATAAGGGCACATTGCTAGCTGATGTTCAACTTGGTGCCCACCAGGGCTCCTTGGTCCTTTTCTGCCAAGCTGCTTTCCAGTTGAGTGGGCCATAGCATAAACTGGTGCCTGGGGTTCTTCTTCCTCAGATGCAGGATATTGTATTTCCCATTCTTGAACTTCATGAGGTTCCTGTAACTCAGAACCACGCAGCTGCTTACTCGCTTCCCACTTTCTTCCCCTCTGCTCATGGAGCAATAGGGAAGAGAATCGAAAGAATGTAAATCCCATGGGTTGAGATAAGAACAGTCCAGTAACTACATTATAATACAAAACTACAGACAATATGCACTGCTCTTCTCTTGTGTACCACACCAGCCAGAAAGAGCTTATCAAGGTGGTTGAGCATGACCATAAGATGGTCAAGCATTACAAAGCTTTACAGTGAGGCAAGTCTTTCTCCAGGCATCACCAACTGTGTCACCTAGATCTTGCTGACAACAGTAGATGTTTAGTTCATTTGTAGATCCTACATACATATATTTGGCATGCAAGAGCAGCCAAGGCTTGCCTTCAGCTGTGTGGAAATAAGGTTCTGCTTTGCTGGACCACTTTTTCGTCTTTGCGGAGATACTAAACTCGGGCCCATCCTTGCTCTTCCTATAGCCAAGGAACAGTGTCTTTCCCAGAAAGCTCTGCTATGTTTCCACTGGTGGCAGCACTGGATGATTTCCATGCAAGCCACCATATATCCCACTGACCTCCCTCCTCATGCCACTTCGAGATGCACTTTTGTTGCAAAGATGAAGTCTGATGGGTTGGGAAAGGAACCAGGTAGGACAAAGAGGGCTAACTGTCTCATCCAGAACACTGGGTTTGTGGTGCAGACAATGTAAGGCAGTAAGGGTATGCAGACCTTTCTTCTTCCCTGCTACCAGCAGTGCTGCTACAATCTCTTTATGGCAGGAGATAAGCATTTGTTAGTTCAGTCTCAGCAATGGTATAACCACTTTCTTTCACTTGTAAAAGGTGGCAAGTGAAATAGAAGTATCTTGTGAGCTGAATCCAGCTGCCAACTACCATATGATAAACAATACAGAACGTCTGAATTCACTAAGAAGTTAATTTTACTGCAATTAATGCAAATAACTTCTTACCACAATTGGTTCTCTACTGCCATGTGCTAGAAGAATTAATTTACCACTATGTAAAAACAAAATCCATTCCAATTATACCCATTTTGCACTGTAACGTAAGGCTCTACAAACCTATGGGAGTAGTCAGACTCTATAAATCTATTAAAAAGTTGCAATGTAACAAACAACGTGAGGTCCCATGCAAAACTCAGACCTATATGTTGTACTCTGAAATCTGGATAAAGTCAGTTACCTGAGTGGGAAGGCGCATAAGAAATATTCTAGAGATTGGAATGAATTTTAGTGTACTCTGTGATACTGTCTCCATAACAGTGATGATAACACAGACTGGGTAGTTTGGAGCTACATATTCTGTGATAAGTAGCATGATATTTAACTTATCTTGAAAATATTATTGAACTACCTGGCTACTGAGAAAGTGGTGACATAGAATTGTTCATGCTGGCCTCAGCATTTAATATCCACTCTAACTCAGAAATTGGCTGCCTTAAATTTATAAAGGTTGGCATTTTTTTTCTACACATGTGGAAATTCAGTTGATTTCACTGCGAACTGTAACTGATATATTTATAAAATTATTGGAACTCTGACCTCTCTTTTATTTACATAGAAATATAAAATTGCATAGATACACATTCAACAAAAGAATTAAGAGAGCTGAAGATCTGCCCTTGTCGGTTTTCAAAGATGATTGACTAATTTCTTCAATTAAATATCATTTGAAATGGCAGCAGAGGGAATCCATATGTTTGCAGTTAAGTTGTTAGATTTTCAGACTTAAATGAGAAATAATGGAGCCTGTCTAAACATAAATCTTGAGGGAGTTTCAAAGTTTCCCATTTTTGTTGGACAATTTATTCAATCTATGCTACTGAATTTCAGTGTTCAAATCTCTTGATGCTTTAGGTACAAAAAAACCCAAACCCAAAACCAACAAAAAAACCCCCCAAAGAAACAAAAAAAGAAATAAACAAAAAAACAACAACAAAAAAAACAAACAAAAAAACCCCAAACCCCACAAAAAAAACAATAAAAAAACCCCACAACCCCAAACTCCAAACCCTAACATTCCTATTAATTTAAAATCTTTTAAGAAAAAAACCCTAATAAAGTGTTTGCAATGGACATGAATGGACAAGCATAGGTCTCGGTGAAGCTACAGTCTATGTCTTAACTCATTTTAAATGTTTCTTTTTTTCTTATTCTGTGTTGTGATAACCTCACTTTTCATGGAAGAAAAATACAAAACACAAAATCACTTAGATGGTAACTCTTTACTGGCTTTTCCCAATGGAGAAGCAAAAGCTCTCAGGCAAATATTTTAGGAACAGGCATGATCTAACGCTAGGGGAAATCATCCACTATAAAAATACATAGAAGAGGGAAAGTTTTGCAGGATAAAAGAAGGATTAGAAAATAATGATGGAAGATGAAACAAAATAACAATGAAAGTGATGACAGTAGTTGAAATCTCAGATAGTATCTGGAAACAATTTTTTTGGTCAGATTTTATAAAGGTTTATTCCAGTTTTACTATTCAACAGATCTCTTGCTGGCTGACTGGATTCTATCCCTTTCTCTTCTACTTACGACAACAGTCTCTATGGCAATTCTAGCAGCAAAATAAGAGCAAAAAAATCCAAATAACATACACTTCATACAGTTCAGTTTTCACTGCCAATCACTGATACATATGTAGAAGACAGGTAGAAATGGTTCCTAAAAAATAAACCAGCATGGTCACCTTGATTAAAATACATAGTTGGCATAGCAGCTACCTGTTTAATAGCTTTTCTATGGATTCTAGATGAAAACACCATCACTTATCTCTTCATCCTGATGGGGTTCACAACTTTGTTTCCGTCTTTTACACCCAAGGGGAATGTCCTAATGATAAAGACATACTATGAGATAGCCTGAGTAGCTGGCTTTCTAACCCCTTTTTGTTCAAGATGTTTCTGTGTATGGCTTAAAAAAAATCCCAAAACACAGTGTAATCTCTGGCAGGAAGAAAGGAAACAAACAAAAAAAAAGAACATGACTGTGTTCAGATCTGAGCTTTACCTATACGAGATGGACCCTTTGTTCTATCCATTCTTGCCCTCTACATTATTCCCTGTCTTATACAAAATAGGCATGAAAAAAACAGTGTAGAGTGGCTGGGACAGTAGCTTATTTTAAAACAGATTTACTGGCTTGAAAAAAGGCACACATCACTTTGCACAAAAAGTAATCTTCATCTTCTGCAGAACACCCATCTGATGGACTCACAAATTAATGGAAATAAGCTGTACAGTTTATAAATTACCGTGTCCAGAAACAAGAAACACCTGCAATCACCTGTCAGAATTACACAATTTCTTTCCTAAATTATGGGGACCGCGGCTCATACCAATAAGACTCTTCTATTGTATTATGTCTATATCCTCAGCTTGGCTAATTTAATAATGGTATGGGGTGAATGCATATATTACTTCTCTTGTTTAGCATAGTCTTTAATACTGAAAGGACAAGGTGATCTTCAAAAATCGTTTTCAGCCTGTGTTGCTGTTTTATTTACATGTATCTACTGCATCTGGTGAGCATGCACTGTGAATTGCTAATTCATCTCTAAGCTCTAAAATTAGTTCAAGTTCCGTAAAGAGCATGAGAACATTGGTAAAACAATGAATTTGACTAGTTTGGTCAGCTGAACATACCTTGGAGCTATTCCTGGATCCAAAAATATCTTGTGCTGCTTAGTACTACTAATTTCAGGGCCAAGTCCGAAATACTTGTCTGAAATGAAGAACTGACATAGCTTTCACCAGCCTAACAAACAACAGCCTAAGTAAATGGAAAAATAAAGCAATAATTTAGATTTAAATTAAAATTAAATTTATATTTGGTTAAAAATGGGAGAAGAGTATTTTACATTATACTGCTTAGTCATGGACCCCAGGCCATAGTCCCACATGAACACAAGATTTGCCTTGCTCGCCTGCCCCATTACCTACTACCACTAACAGGTTGCAGGGAGTAAAGGTGAGGAGTTTCTGAACCAGAGAAAGACTAAAAGTAATTCCTTGCTTAACTATACTCCGAGCTTCTGTCAACCAGAAGCAGCTAGACATTAAATCTTTTTTGCTGCATTGTAAACTTATTCTCCATAAATTTATCTATCCTTTTTTATGGAGGGCCCTGCTCTGGAGTCAACACACCCTCAGGAGAATGGCTTCCACAACTTAGCAATACACTATGCCATGGGAAAAAAACACTTTCCTTGATTTTAGATCTGCAGCCTCCACAGATGCAGCAGTTATCAAATGCCATGTGCTTGGTAGCATCCACAGCAATGCATGACACACAGGTCACTCTGAGGTGTTGCTAACTCCATTCACTGAAAGACACTCAGAAACTGCTTGTTTATGCTGGTGGCAGTTATATCCAAGTAGGTCAGAACAGCATTGGGCATGAACACAAACAGGAGCTGGACCAAGATGATTTATGTGTGGAGAAAGGGGAAACATAAGCACTGAGCACAGGCAGTAAAAAAGTTCCTTGTTTAACAATACCAGCAGTAAACTTGTTTTCAATTTTGTTTTTTAAACTTGTCTGAGACTACAGAGACTTACTGAGTGTTAAGTAAGACTTGGATAAATTTGGCTTAACATTTAAAAAGGAGTTTTAAAATTGTGATTTAAAAATGTTATTGTTCTTGCATTTTATGCTGCTTAAAAACTGAAAAAGCTCAGACTGTTGTTCTTCTAGAGCCAAAGGTGTTCTACACACTTGCAACTTGTCAGATTTTAAACACAATTTCTAATGCAATTATGTTAGCACTATCAGGAACAGTTTACACTTACATAATATATTAGCAAAGATGGTACTTTCAACCAGTGAAAATAATTAAGAGATCTCAGTTAAAAAAACCCAAACCTGAAATAAAGGAAATAAAAAGGAACACCAAAAGCCCAGCATTCTCATGGATTCCTCTGTGAAAGAGAAATGTGTATCTTGATGAAAATATTATATAATTGACAGCATGTGCATTTGGAAATAAACTATACATGGACATTACTATTCAATTTAAGCAGACTACACCCAAGTGACATCTGTTTCTGTGGTTACTCACTGAGAAAGTAGTGAAAAAGAAAAGAATCAATCTTCAGCAAATCCTGATTATTACCCACTTGCTGTGTGGCAAGGCAAGATCAAGAATGCCAAGAAAAATCCCTCCCCTCCCTGAAAGGGATCTGTATATAATTATCTTCATGGCTCCTAAGGATATTATATTCCTGGTCCCTTTCTTACCCCCATAAAAAACTTGGAAAATCCACCCATGACAATTATGGGTATTTAACGGTTAAATTTTGGCTTGAGTTCCTTTGAACATAGAAGTTTTAATCAGCTTAGCTAGCTGGATTTAAGTAAAACCATTCTGAAGATATAAGAATAATAAACTGCAGAGAATAATTAATCTTCTACTGCAAAATTTGCCTCTGACAGATGTCACATATGAAAAGTAATGAAACAGTCACTCCTAAGTAACTCAAGGCCACAGAGAGACCACATAGGTATTCAGTCTGGGTAAAAATGTATCAACAGATATACCACAGTTAGCATCATTTACATTCCTAACAAAGTCTGGGACTTCTTTCAAGTTATCTAACAGTAATTTCCCATTTTCCAGAACCTGACTGAGATTACCCAAAGATTTCCAGGAAAGGAGTGTGTCATTTCTGACATGTGCCTGGTGGTACTTGTAAAAAAGAGCTTTTCATTTTATGATGAATTATGAACTAATAAGGTACCATGTTCAGGCAGAATGGTTCCAAGCACCATCACTGCCTCTTCCAACCCATCTGTACAGGAGAGAAATCAAGGCTTACCACTACGATTACCCATAGTCACCTGCAATCCAGGCTCAGTGGTAATCACCATCTTCCTCATATTGAAAAGACTTACAAGCAGTAGTTATTTTAATTTTAAAGGGATTTATTTTATTAGAAGAGTTCTTAATCATATTTAAAGGGGAAAACATTTCTCAGGCAACTCTGTGATAGGAAAAGAAAATCCCCTTTTGAGGAGATCACATAAGCACATAGTGAAACATATATTTTAAGTATTTCAGTATTAACAATATTTCTTTAATATGTGCATTCAGGTTCCATCAAGAGAAGAAATCTTCCCTTGAGGTGGTAAGAAAGCTCTCTACTGGAATTTGTATTCAACTCCAGTGCAAATAGACAGAAAGATAAACAAATACAATATTTAGCTTTTTAATGCTTCAGTTTCACCTGTTTTTGTTTTGTTTCTTTTTGCTTTTAAGTTCACCTCTCATTATTTTCATCTAATGCTCACCAAAGTGACTAGGGCTGTGTAAATTCTGTTGGCTCACCCTGGCTCCTGGGAGCTGTTTTTCTCTGTGTCTCTGGCATTGGATGCTCACCTGAGAAGAGTGTGTTGAAATAGTGTAAAGCAGCAGGCCTCCTAATGCAATGTGGAAGTGGTTAATAGGGGTGGGAAGGCATTTGTTTCTAGGCCTTCCTACTAAATGAGGTCAGAACCCAACTGATCTCAGGCTGGGGAGAGCATGCAGGTCTGCCCTGGAAAGAAGGAACAGGAGATACCATCTGTTTCCTAGATTGAAACACTTTCATAGAATCATAGAATCAGAATAGTTAG
>NW_009911633.1:0-6005 GCF_000696875.1 Nestor notabilis | reverse complement strand
CCCAACACTGATCCCTGAGGGACACCACTCGGTACCGGTCTCCACATAGACATCGAGCCATTGACCCCAGCCAATTCTTTATCCACCCTCTTAACCCTTAGATTGCCTGTGAAGTTCATCATGACAAATACCAGTCTTTACTTTCTTGCTTTCAACATTCTTACGGTCTTTAAAATAAAAATTACCTGGTTGTAGCATCCTTCACCAATTGCATGTGTTAAGTAACAGGCTTGAAAGTAACATCAAAAGACTTCAGAGATTTGGAATTGCTTATCACCATCTCTATAAATCCAGTGCATTTTTATGTACTTACTCCATATAGATATATATAATACCTATAATTCGGGCATGGTTTAGTAGACTTTGCACCCTGGAGGTCGGGGTTATAGCTGGTTTCTCTCATTCGTCACTGCCTTCACTCCTGCTTGTTGCCACGTTGTGTTGGGGATTTTTTTGCCTTTTTTTTTTTTGTTTTACCCCTGGTAAATCTAAAGAAATCTTGTCTGGTTTTTGTTCATAGAAGTACTGAGCCTTCTACTTCTTAGCAATTAGTAGAAAATCTGTCTTTCCATCTGATGTATCTCACTGTCTTGCCTAATGTCCTTTGCTTTAGTAATAATGCCATCTTCGAACCTGTGTTTCTCTTCTTTAATAGTTCTGTTTTCTCTTTCATGACACCTACAAGAATCCATTTGATTAAGTGACCTAATACTCAGTTTATCCTCTGAGTTAGATACTCTTCCATATAAGGGAGACTGAGGAGCGCGTGTTGGGTGTTTATAGCAGAAAAGACGCTGGAACCGAGGTTGCAAATCTTGGTGAAATAATGGAGGTGACTTTGTAGAGCAAAACTCTGGTCCCCCTGAAGCCATCCATAAAAGTGATACTCAATCAGAATTTTACCTAAAGCATTCGATTTTAGAAGGGGGAAAAAAGCTACCAACAGTCAGCGTGTTACTAATAAAATAGCAGGTTCATTCAGTAAAACACCTCTAGCAAAACCCTCCACCTTCCATTGTCATATTATGAAGTGTGAGGCCTTACATCCTCTGCTATAAAAGTTTAAGTGTCGATATTACTATTAGCTGTACAAAGATTCCATACTTTTAAAACCCGAGTAATCTTACTGCTGCAAGAATACTTTGTTGTCCAAACTCATTTCTGACCTTCAAGGTCTTTGCCAACCTAGTTGATTCTGTGATTGATTCATTTAGATGTTTCACTTTGGTAGTTTCCTACCTAATAGTTTCCTAATAACTAATAGTCTGTGTAGTACAGTAGCAGTATAAATGCTTACTGAAAGACTGTAGAAATAAGGAAGCACACACAGATATTTTCTGCAGCACGTTGTCCCAAATTGAGTCCCTGGAGTAGCCGGGAGTAAAAAATAGCATCCATGCTCCCAGAGAATGTCTTGTCCAGGTATTTGTCTGAGCACTTTGGACATCTGCAGCATTCTAGGGCAACAGGTTACGCAGCTTAAGAAATCGTTGTGTGAAAAATACTCTCTTCTGTTTGTTTCAAGCCCACTGCCTGAGAATTCCTTTCAATGTCCAGTAGTTCTTGTCTAAAAAAAACCCAAAAGAGGTGGATAATTTTCACCTAACCATGCCATTCCTGAATGCATATACCTCCATCACATCATCCTCAGTTATATTTCAAGAGTCCTAGTTAAATCTAATGTCTCCTCTATTAGAAATCATGCCCTATTTTCAATAATTTGCTTTGCCTTTTCCAACACCTTTCATAATCCTATTCTAGAAGCCCCTAATGGTCCTCATTATTCAAGTTACAAATCAAATGGCTTTATATAGGTGCCTAAGAAATGCTTTCTGGTTTCTTTCTGGTTTTACACCCTTTTTCTTCTCATAATACCAGTCTCCTTTGCCTGCTTGAAAGCTGCTAAGCCACGAGCTGTATTTCCGCAGACCTCCCACCTAACTCAAGCACTCTTTGCTGCGTGGAAGTAATTCATTTTGATTCCAGGATTTTGCATGTAAAGGTTGGCTTGTTTTCTCCCTTGCATATTACTTCCATTTTTCACCACAGAATTGGACTCACCATTTGATCATTCAGTCACACAGTATCATGAGAGCTTTGCACAATTCTTCACGGTCAGCTTTTGTTTTTATTACCATGAATAATTCAGCATCATCAGCAAACTTGGTTGCCTTGATAATCACTCTTTTTACCAGGTCGTTTAAGAATATGCTGAATAGCTCAGGTCCCTGTGGTACCCTGCCGGTGGCCTCCCTCTACTGTAAAAAATGCACCATTTTTCTTGCCCTTTGTTTAATATCTTTTAATAATCTAATATTAATGACTAATAAGTTATGAATATATCAAAGAATGTACCTGTTAATCCTGGATCACTTTAGTTTCAAGAGCTTTGGGCAGAGTTGCAACAAATTCTTTTCTTGAAATTGGGTCATGTTTTAATCAGACGATGCTAAAACTCAAACTTAGCGACTCATTCAAAGAATATGGCACTTTTGGCTGTTAGATGCACTTAAACAGCAGCAACTCCTCATTTCTCCCTACCACCAGACTAAACAGCCCTGTCTCTTTAGTTTCCTCTTGTTATTAACAGTAGCGTCACTGCATGGTGTGGCTTAGTCCAACAGATCCTCTGGATATTATAGGAAAGGTTGATCCTTCAGTTTACCAGTCTTTCTTTGCTATATTAAACCACATTATTCTATCTTAAGCCAGTTCTTATCAACTACATAAATTCCCTAGATGCCTTTGAGCAAAGGCCCAACATTTATTAGTAGCTATTCATCTTTCATGCTCCTGTAAACAATATCCTTGATCAACATTTCTTGCCAGCAGTCTACGTTGTTGATTTACTTTGGTTTATTCAGCTAAGTTTTGAAGTTGTCAAGCAGCTTTTACAAGCACAACGCTCTGAATAGATTTAGTCTCTTTTCCAAGTTCAGGTCAGAACTTGGCTTGCTGGTCTGAATCCAGACTCTTCTCCAGCCTTCTATTTCTAGCATCCTTGCTAGGAAGAGCTTACCCGGGACAGGCTGGGAGCGTTACTGCTCTCTACCATCTCAAACACAAAAACATGCCACATAGCTCATACTGTACCTCAGTAAACATTTGTATCAGTCCAAAGGTCAGTTCTTGACAACTAGATTGTTATTTGCCTGCCCAGTTTCCCTCTCTTGCTTGTACTATATCTACCTGGAAATCTATTTTCCACAGCAAATTCACCTCTTCCTACCACTGTGATTAAATACATACACATTTCCTTTCTTCAGGGCTGGAGACCAATTTTGCTTTTTTATTACAAACACTATATGCCAGTGGTGATTGCAAACCTATTTCATGCTATCAGGTTTTCTTGGGGTTTTGCCTAAGCCGATTGGTAGCGAAGGTTATGTTGTGTACAATAAGGGCTGCAGCTCTGGGAAGAAAGTACTGCATTCTGCCATGGGAAAGAAGTGGAATGAATCACTCTTGTTCTGAATGCAAAGATACCTGATCAGATTCTAAGACAAAAGGCAGAAAATTCTCTGCTTCTTGACCTAAAAAAACTTACAGGTTCTTCTGTTGTCCCGTACAAGTGCCTAAGGGCTGGCCTGGCACTCTACAAGACACAGGTGAAATATTCCAAGGCTAAAGACATGACTACTCTCCAGATATGTTAGTAACATCATTTAATCAGTTGTGAGAACCTAGTTTTCACCTGCCTGCAGTATGGCTGAGCAGCACTGATGTGGACTGCTCTCTTAACCTAGATCTTCACACTGCAGACAGCACAGCTACTGTCATACGACAGGGCCAGTCAGACAACCCCTTACAAAATCTCAAAGCACAGTACTTCTAAAATCATTATTTAGTGTTTATTTCTATGTGTGGGTTACAGAAAAAAGCAGCTTTAATTCTTAGAGACTCCCTCATTATTCCAATAGCTCTTGCCAATCAGCGTTGCAGGTTACAGAGGTTCTCCAGCTGGGGATCCACCAAAATACAAATTTACAGGCTTCAATGTGATTTTTGCTTCTGAGCAGAATTTTGTTGAATTTGGCTGAATTTTGTGATGTCTTTACATAAGGGTATGGCTGACTTGACCGAACTCAAGCGTTTAGCTCAGTGACTCCTTGGCAAGCTGTTGCTTTGTGCAAGTGAGTGCCCAGTCTGGCATAATGCCCCAGCAGGTAGGTGCTTACGGGAAGCTGAGTGGTGGTGGTGGTGATGATTAACCTGCTTTGGCAGGTAGGGCTTCTCTTCTGTTGCAGTGCAAAATCAAGCAAGTCCACTGCTGCAGGTGATCTAAACTCATCTGCTTTGGCTTTGCACTGTCGAGATGGACAGACTCACAGTCATTTGTGTCAGAGGAGAACCTCAAGACCCCAACCCTTGGGCCTCCAGCTGCTTATCTGCAGTCTGAGAACCCTCCCTGCTCTGTGCCCTGCAGACAGGAAAGAGCTCAGGCCAGACGTTTACGTCACAGGCTGAGTAAATATCCCAAAACTAGGCTTAGATGTAAGCTTAAGGAGTGGCTTAGATGTATTTTGACTCACCCTCTGTCTAACTCACAGACCAACATCAGACAGAAGACTTTATGTAGTACACACAGTGAGCCCAGTCTTGTACAAGGTGTGAGGTTGCCCAGTTTTACAGAGATGCTAATTGTGATTACTAAAAAGGTGACAAAAAAGAAATGGAGAAAGCATACATTTAAAAAAACCCCAAACCTCAGCACCAGCGAGGAAAAGACTCCAAATCCCCAATAACAGAGTAAATTAAAGCAATACATTCTCAAAGAAAGCAAGCTTACAGCAATTTCAGAGTGTGTTCTTTGCACAGCTGGACTGAAATGGGATTTTTGCTATTGATTTCAGGAATACCAGAACTTGAACTCTGAACTCAGATAATTTAAAAGGAGTAAAAAGTGTCTCACAGTAATTTTTAGAAGGTCATGGAAGTGACAGATGAGCTCACCTTTCCCCTTTGATGTTAGAAAATGGCATCCTTTTTGGTCCAGTTTTCCACAACTCTGCGCTCCTTGTTAACATTCCATCCTACGTAAGTTCTTCCAAACCCTTTTGCACCTGAGGTAGGAACAGTGTTACATTGCTGGGCTTTTTCCATAAGGATTGTTTTATGGACTCCTACAAGACTGTAGAAATTACCAAAACGAATATCATAAAGGAAACATATTTTCAAATAGATGCTGTCCGTGGTGGAGAAAGATACTCGAAATGGAAACCCTTTAAGTGTTACAGACAAATGTCTTCAAAGAGGACACCCCAGAAATGTGACTGGTTTTGAAAAGCATGAAAATCTTCAAACCTCTTTCTGTGAGGAAATCCTCAAAGGGGCATCCCTCCAGAGTAAGGATCTTTGAAATCTCTTAACTGATAGGAAAACGTTGAAAGCAACAAACCATTCCTCACATTGAAGGAGCTATTTCCTTGGCAGAGTTTAGGGTGTTCTTAAAGGGAGAAATGGCTGTAGCATTGTTAACTACAGAGGCGATCAGGCCTTGCTTCTCTTACAAGAAGGAATAAAGGGTTTAAAACACTTTTATCCTAATCACAAAATTATTAAACTACATTATGACAATATTTTTAACAAGAAAAAGCATTGGTGGCAGGATCTTTCATCGCTGGACAGGCAGGTTCATACACACTGCTGACTAGAAAACAGCTTCTTCAGTTTTAAAGATATAACTGAGAAAGCCCATGGATTGGAGCTTGTTGGAAGTACTTCTGTGAGCTCTATTCCCATGGAGTAATACTTCCTTGTAAAAGTAAGACTTTTAACAGAAAATGGCAGCTTCACAGTATATTTTCCAGTTCACAACAGTATGTTTGCTGGAATCTGGACTAGTTTTCCAGGGTGGGAATCCCATTTCCAATTTTTGTCCAACTAGCACAGTCCATGGAATCATTTCTGGTTAAAAGCTTTGCAGGAAAGTGATGGAGAAGCATGGATGTGAGAACAAATAGCCTATATATATACAGTCCATGGAATCATTTCTGGTTAAAAGC
>NW_009911632.1:0-33173 GCF_000696875.1 Nestor notabilis | reverse complement strand
CAGTTGCGACCGCACAGCCGGCGGTGGTGTCTTCCTCCCGCCCCTGCACCAGTGATGGGAGGTCAGGGAGGCGTTTGGGTGTCCTGCACCTTGTTGTGCGAGTCCAGCGAGTCTCGGGTTTTGTGTCCGAAACTTCAAACCGGGGCTTTCCCAGAACCCTCACGGTTCACCGTGTGGGGTATCGGCTGCTTTTATAAGTCGACTTTAATTATTAATCTGTGTTGGTGATAGTGTGAGATAACCATGTAGTTATCACTTAGGATCTTAATGTCCAAGATCCTTTTGTAGGGTTTCCTTATTCCTGCATCTTCTTGTGACAGCACTCTAGAGCTGACTTGAAGCTGTTTGGTTAGCTGATCGTTGTGATGAGCCGTGTCCTATTTATACCTGTGTGTGTGTATGTGTATATGTTAATGCAGCCATTACTTTGAATTCTATAGACTGCTTGTGTTTCTGTCAAACACAGTCACCCTTAAATTGCCAATAGGTAATTTCAGCCATTGTTGAAAATGCTTTCCTGATCCTAAGTTTCATTCTCTAACCCTGTAATTTGAACACTGTAATACCACATTCAATGGATTTGTGCTTGGTCTGTATCACTAGAGATCCTGAGAGTCATGGCATGTTCTTAATTTGCAGCATTGTTTCAGAAGGTGTAATAGTGACAGAAACCTAAAGAAAAGAGTGCAAAGAAGAGAGAGAGCAAAGGTCCTGAGCACTAAGCGCTTTGCAAGTGTAAGGGTTTACCTTGCAAACTTACTATTGTGCTTGCGTTGTTGACCATAGTGGAAGTGCAACAGCATAAGGATTCCCCCCCCCCCAGCAGTGATACCTAAGGCTAATGTGCAGGTTTGAGACCCTTCAAAAGATGAGGTTGTGCTATGCATAATCTAGAAAACATTCAGGATACTCCCTGCTGCAGTAGCAGCAAACTCTGCATGTTCTAAGGACACCATTCTGTAGCCATAGCAGTCAGATGCAACAAGAATGGCTAACTCAGCTGGTGTGATTTACTCTTTACTTGAGTCATCTCTTTATTCTTTTTCAGTCCTCTTTAACTGAAAGTTAAAGCCTAAACTGCCAGTGCTAACGCACTGTCAGCATGTAAGGGTAAAGAAAACATTAGCGTAGTTGCTAGGGAGTACAGAAGTTTTATTTTGTTCTAAGTGGTGAATTTATGTTTAAGATCTGAAAAATGCGTTCTGAGTATGGAGTAAACATTGCAGACTTTGCTCATTAATACTTCGATAATGAACTTGCATAACAAGCTAGGCATAAATTTGTACAAAAATGTGAACTTTGTACAAAAAGAAAACCTTTAATCCTTGCCTTAACTACACAAGGGTTGTCCATCTCAGTGACAGGATTGTAGTCAGGAAGTTTTAAAATACAGAAGTTTACTTGCCTGGTCAAAACCTGTATCATAAATGCATTTCTTTAGTAAGTTTTGCAACTACTCTTATCTTATTCCAAAAATGTATAGGTGTTACTGATACAGAAATAAGGAATGAGATTTTTTGGCAGGAGTGTTCTAACAAAGCATATATTTGCTTATTGTAGGGCACAGTATCCACTTCCATGATAAGAAGATTGCTTTGCTGGAGGCTGGTCCTAGGAAAGAATACAACCATGTGCCAGACACCTACAGTAACAGGGTCAGTTCTGTCTCCCCAGGATCAGCAACACTTCTAAGCAGTAAGTATGATGGCTGCTGTTTGTGCTTTTAACAGTACGTTTGAGCTGCTTTCTATTTGATTTTGACAAAACCCCTTTGAGCATGTGCTGCCTTCATCCTAAACTCAACAGAATTATGTGCCTTTATCTTTTAGTATTCTGTATGCTGAGTTGTGGTGATTCACTAAAATAAATTGATAACAGGGATCTGTTTTCTGTTGTCTTGGTCTGATCTGTTATATAAATATTTGTGACATTAGCCCAGCAGGATGTTGTCAGGTGCTCTCTACAGCATCTGGAATGCTGTGTTCACAAAAGAAGCACATACTTAGTGCTCTGTAGTCTGGTAACTCACTTCTGATTAATTTTCATTTTAGAGAAAGATTTGAGCCTTGATTCCTTATGGAGAAAGAAATGTGTTGAACAATGATGGCCCTGCGTTTCTGTGTCTGTTTTATTACTCAGTGATGGGAAGTAAGACTTGACTGTTAAGTCACAGTGTCCGTGGAAAACACTGGTTTCTTTTCTACTGGCCTGCGTTAACAGTAAAATAACGTGATGCTGGAGCTGTGAAGGTGTTGAGGCAGACCTGGCTCTGTCTAGGGATGGTGCAAGCAGAGTCTGGACATTGATAGACAGGGAGGGAAAAGTTTTGTTTGGGTCTCAGTGTCAGATGTGAACATGTATCTCCATGCATTTGTGTCCTTTTTCAGGTTTTGGTGCCTGGGATCATGTCTGCAGCCTGAGACTCAAACCGTTCCAGCGAATGCAGGTGCCTTACTTAGGGCTGCAAATATACTGTATGTCTGTCTACTGTGACTCTCAGAAGTACTTTTTTACTTTGGCAAAGGGCAGGTTATGCTTGTGATGCTTCCTGTTACGTTTTTGGGGGTAGCAGTCTAATTGTGAGTTCCCATCCTCAGAATCTTGATGTTACAGGATGAAATGTTTATTCTTAATGGAAGCTGTAGATATTGAGGCAGGGATACTTGCCAGGAAATAAAAGTAAAGATGTGTATTGGCTTTGGCTGGGATAGAGTTAATTTTCTTCATATCAGCTTGTATGGTGCTGTTTTGGTTTGTGATGAAAACTGCTGATAACACAGGCAATTGCTGAGCAGTGCTTACACAGTCGAGGCCTTTTCTGCCTCTTGCACCACCCCACCAGTGAGCAGGCTGGGGGTGCACAAGAAGTTGGGAGGGGGCACAGAAGGGACAGCTGACCCCAACTGACCAGAGGGATACCCTGCACCACATGGCGTCATGCTCAGCAATAAAAGCTGGGGACAGGAAGAAAGGGGACACACACACATTTGAAGTGATGGCATTTGTCCTCCAAAGTAGCTGTTGTGTGTGATGGAGCTCTTCTTTCCTGGAGATGGCTGAGCACCTGCCTGTTGATGGGAAGTAGTGAATGAATTCCTTGTTTTGCTTTGCTTTCACATACAGCTTTTGCTTTACCTATTAAATCGTCTTTATCTTAACCCATAAGTTTCCTGACTTTTCCAATTCTTTTCCCCATCCCACTGTGAGGGAGCAAGTGAGCCGCTGCATGAGGCTGAGCTGCCTGCTGGGTAACCCACAGCAAGGTGGTGGGGGAGCTTTATGTGCTAATTATGTGGAAGGGAAGTAGGGCTAAAAAGCTTTATTTGCAATTAGTTTTTGAGATGAAGCTAGATTATTGCATGAAAGGAATTCCGTGATGCACTTTAGTTGCTGGGAATGAAGGACAGTAATCCAAGATGTTTCCTCTAGTTTTGTATTTCTAGATTGCCACATTCCTTTCCTGTTAAGATGGATACGTTCATAGTCCCTGAAAGGAACAGCACTCCTTCGTCGTGTTGCTTCATGTAATGTGTTTTTAATTCATAGGTGTGGGATGCTTGTTCAGAAGCCATGATCGCTTTTGAGAAAGATGACTTAGATGACATGGGTTACATAGTGGAGAATGATGTCATTATGTCTGCTCTCACAAAACAATTAGATGCAGTAGCAGGTACTGGTCAACTTCTTTAATATTTTATTCCCTGCAGAGAGCTTTCGGTTACTTCCCTTCTGTTGTGTGTGCGAAGTTATGGGAGGGAGAAATTAATCTAACAAGTAGCTCTGACAGCTCTGAGACATAGGCAGTTTATTGAAATAAGGGGGGAGGGAGAAATCTGTATTCCAAAGGCTACACAGCACAAAAGGAGTTTCATACATAGTTCTCCAGAACACAGTTTCTCCAAAAATAGATTTAATGAAAAGATCTATAGCTTTCTATCCAGAGCGGGCCTTGAGGTAACAAAGGGTTGGCCAGGTCTGATCTTTCAGGGTGCCATGAGAATTGTAGGGTCAGGTCTTATGGTGCCAGTAAGACACGCGTGGCCTTTACTGTTGTAGTGATGTTTCCTTTTTTCGTGCCTGTATCATGCTGTGACCATGGTACTTTGTGTTCCCATCAGACCGGGTGGAGGTTTTCTACAGGAGCAAAGCAGTGGGGTATACGTGGCCCCTCCCCTCTCACAGCTGTGGCACAAGCCCTTGGGTCCAAATTGAGTTAGCTGATGGACGCAGACTTCAGACCAAACTGCTGGTAACTAAGCTTTTTATTTCTGTTGATCAGGCGTCATCTCTCTCCCAAGTCCTTTCCACTGGATTTGGTTCTGATTCCGTGTGTGCCGCTCCACCCACGTGGAGGGCTTGAGTGAGGTGAGTGGCTAACGCTGTCAGAGATGCTATGGGGCACGGTGCCTGACACAAGAAGGCTGTGCTGAATTGGACAAGAGCAGAAGGGGCCACCTCTTCTGGCTTTTGGGCAACCTTTTTTTATGAATAAACAAAAAATGTCTTTGTGCAGGCGAGGTGTATAGACTGGAATATTGGCTTTCTTAGGAGTTGCTGAAGAGGTTGCTTTTTATCTCTTTGTTTTGTAGATCGGTGCGGATGGTCATAACTCTGTAGTCCGGAAGGAAACCGAAATTAAGAACATTGAGCATCAGTATGACCAGTCAGCAGTGGTGGCAACTCTTCATTTGTCTGAGGTGAAATTCTGCTAATTGACTCTTCCATTAGCAGGTGAACAGCTTAAGCAGGTGATGCAGGTCTCTAATTCATAACTGTCCACTTGTTTTTGCAGGCCACAAACAATAACGTAGCGTGGCAGAGGTTCCTTCCCACAGGGCCAATTGCGCTTCTTCCGGTAAGATGACTTCTGGTCTCCATTTTTAGTCTGTTCTTTTCCAATAATTTTATTTCTGTCTCTGCCTTTCTGTGTTGTCGCTGTCTCTTAAGAATTTGTCCCCCTACCCTTTACTTTTCAGTTACAGCTTTTTTTTTTTTAACTTCCTGCCCTGTCAGTTTATCCTTGGTATTACCTACTTGCAGCAAGTTGGACTGGAAGAGTATATGCAGGGGGACTGGTGTGGGGCAGGGCAGTGCGGAAATCTTTGCACTGATCATTTATTTTTGCTTCTTTTGATACTTACTCTTGACATTCTTTTAAACTAGCTGTCTGACACTGCCAGCTCTCTGGTCTGGTCTACATCTCATGAACACGCATCGGAACTTCTCACTATGGATGAGGAAAGTTTTGTGGATAGCATCAACTCTGCCTTTGTGAGTATCAGCTTTGTGGCAGGTGTGAGGCTTTGTGGTAATCACAAGAAATCTAATGGAACCCTATAGCTTAAGGGATAGCAATAGAATAGAATCATAGAATCACAGAATAGTTAGGGTTGGAAAGAACCTTGGCTCATCTGCCCCCCCCCCCCCTGCCATGAGCAGGGACACCACACTAAACTATGTTGCCCAAGGCTCTGTCCAGCCTGGCCTTGAACACCTCCAGGGTTGGAGCATTCACAGCTTCCTTGGGCAACCTATTCCAGTGCCTCACCACCCTCACTGTGAAGAACTTCTTCCTTATATCCAACCTAAACTTCCCCTGTTTAAGTTTAAACCCATTACCCGTTGTCCTACCACTACAGTCCCTAATGAAGAGTCCCTCCCCAGCATCCTTGTAGGCCCCCTTCAGATACTGGAAGGCTGCTATAAGGTCTCCACGCAGCCTTCTCTTTTCCAGGCTGAACAGCCCCAACTTTCTCAGCCTGTCTTCATACGGGAGGTGCTCCAGTCCTCTTATCATCCTCGTGGCCCTCCTCTGGACTTGCTCCAGCAGCTCCATGTCCTTTTTATGTTGAGGACACCAGAACTGTACCCAATACTCCAAGTGAGGTCTCTTGAGAGCAGAGTAGAGAGGCAGGATCACCTCCTTTGACCTGCTGGTCATGCTTCTTTTGATACAGCCCAGGATATGGTTGGCTTTCTGGGCTGCAAGCGCACACTGCCTGCTCATGTCGAGTTTCTCATCAACCACCACCCCCAAGTCCTCCGACTTCTCCATGGGAGAGGTGGATTCTTAAATTCTTTCTGGTGAACATGATACTGAAAGGCACTTAGCAAAGAAGGGATGACCCCCTGGGATTGAATTAGGTTAGTTAGAAGAAGTTGAACTAAATTTCCAAAAGGTGGAAAGGTAAGCTCATCCTGGTTGGAAACCTCTGTGTCCTAAAATAATTAAGGTAGTTTCTTCTACTGTGTAGTTTTGTCCAAGATGTTAAAATTCAGTCTTTGGAGCTCATCCAGATTTTTTCAACTGGATTCTTTTATGTCTGGTTTGGGTTAACATCTAAAGGTTTGGGTTTTTTTCAGTGGAGCAATGTAAACCACTCTGACTTCATTGACACTGCTGGGGCCATGTTTCGGTCTGCTCTTTCACTCTTGAGGCCCTCAGGGAGTGCAGTCCGTCAGCTACCCCCAAGTGTTGCTAAAGTGGATCCAGAGAGCCGAGCCATGTTCCCTCTTGGAATGGGGCATGCGACAGAGTATGTCCGGCACCGCGTGGCCCTTATTGGGTAAGGTCCGGAGTGGCAGCCCTCGTGTGAGTGAGTGGTGTGTAGTTAGAAATGACGCAAGTGCAGCATCAACAAATTAGATAGATAGTTAGAAATAATCTATAGTTTCAGTTTGATGTTATTGAGGCCCAGTTTGTACCATGTGCTCTTGTGCCATCAAAGTCCTTTTGTATGACTAGCAATCTGTCCACTGTGTATGCTTTGGATGTAAATTGCAAGATAATTATTTCCCTTTCCTGGTTTGAGTAGTCCAGTAAAACAACCTAGTATCTCATGCTGACCCTGTACTTCCCCAAACATTGCAGCAGGCATTCTGTGTACCAGTTTGAGTTTTAAACTTACCTTTCTTGAACACAAATGACAAAAATTACAAATTATTCTGGATGGATTGTCATAGGCTTTTGTACAGTGGCCTATAGAAATAGGAAGATATCTCATCTTTTGCATTCTGAGGTTGCATGTACTTTTTCTCCGCCACAGCTGCAATACACTGGTAGCTTACAATAGTTCTGGGATGCTGTATTATACTTTGGATACTTTTAATCTTCCCAATTTGTGACCCACTCTGTGCTTGGGAGCTCTCTGTGCTATATAGCTTGTTAAATGATACTATGTTTCATACCCAAACCTCATTTCATTTTGCTAAGACTCCCTTATCAATATGCCTGGCTTTGTCCTTTATAAGTAAGTCTGCTCTTAAAAGAACCTTAATTTTGTTTCTGTTCAATGATATCCCACTTCTCCTTTGTATTCATGATGTCTCTCTACTCTGTGAAATGTGCTGGTGATACACCTCCTGTTGTGCTTACAACAGCAAGGCTTGTTCCACACATGGTCTGAGAGAGGACTTTGGCTAGTCACCTCTTTATAATTTTTCCTTTCAGAACTGCCTTTTGTTATCTCTCCTTCTTTGTCTTGCTTCTTACAACTGGAGAGGCAGTCAGGTAGTTCAGCATAGTGTGCAGAGAGGTATTGGATAAACTGTGTGTGCTGCTGTGAGGTGTTCTTTGCGAGGAGGTGAGGAGTGCTGTGCTGACCCTTCCGGAGTGTGTCAGTCGTTATGCCTTTCTTCAAGAAGGGATATAAATTTCTGTCTTCTCTTGCTCCAGGGATGCAGCGCACAGAGTCCACCCACTTGCGGGACAAGGTGTAAACCTGGGCTTCGGTGATGTTGCGTGTTTAGCTCATCACCTCAGTGCAGCAGCCTTCAATGGGAATGACCTGGGTAAGGATCCAAGACAGTGACGGGGCTTTGAGATGATTGGTCTTACAGGCCTTTGCTGCTAACTCCAGGACAAGCATTACCTCTACTGCAGGTTAAGCATGCTGCTGTCCTGTGTTTGAAAGGCACAAGCATTTTTGAAGCAAAACTGTTCTGACGTCCATTGGCTGTGGAGCAGTTAAAGAGTCCCACAAATCTCAAAGGTGCTTTGAAAAAAAAAAGTTCTGCAGGATGGTAGCAAAAGGTGGCAATGAAGGAAGGAGGCCTTTATTAAGATGGACTGTTTCTCTGCTCTGTGTTTTCAGTTGTCAGTGGATACTACTATGTAGATAAGATGCACAATTGTTTTAATAGGAGCATTCAATTATCTCTTCCAGGCTCCTTAAAACATCTCTTAAAGTTTGAGACAGAGCGTCAGAGGCACAATGTCTCCTTGATAGCTGCTATTGATGTGCTAAAGAGGCTTTACTCCACGAAGCTGGCTCCCTTGGTGTTGCTGAGGACATGGGGATTGCAAGCAACAAATGCCCTGCCTCCTGTCAAAGTAAGAACCTTACTTTGTGAAGGCTGTAGGAAGAGTCCAGAATATTCATGAAACACACACAGGCTGTAAAGTCTGGGGTTTTTTTTCCCAGTTTTGTTTAGTTTTTCTTTTAAATGAAACATTTTTGGTTGGAAAATGCACCACATTCAAACCAAGGTTTTGTGTCCCGATTGAGCCAGAGGAGTTCCTAAATAACCGAGGGCTCAGTCACAACTGTTTTCTCCTGCAGCACAAGAGAATATAAGGATCTAAGTGTCTATACTCTGTATCAGTAGTTAGGGGTTAGAAGTCATTAGTAGTCTTCGGCTTTATTTTGCTATGGCATGAAAATGTGGAACTTGAGCTGCATTCCAGAAATGCCCTATGAAACTCTATAAAGGCTCATCTTCACTAAGACGATGACATCAGGTCACTTGACAGATGTGGTGTGCAGCTCAAACGAGTTACCTGTTTCTGTGCTGTTTTGTGCCTTGTGAAATTGTTCCCTTATGGCAGAAGTGCAGGTCTCTCTAATGGAAATTACCTGAGGAAGGCAGTGGTGACGAGGTTCAGTCTTAAACACAGACCCTCTATTTGCAGCCTGTCTGCCTAAGTTCCGATTTCCTTCACTGGATTTTCATGAGGTTCAAACCCTCATTTCTGGGTTTGAATGTTTTATTCCACAAATCAAGTCACCTTCTTTCTATTAAACACAGGTGGCCTGTTTCCTTTATTATGGTCACAGTTCAACTGTGACAGTGTCTTAAGAGCAGCAAATTCCTAAGGTGTAGTAGTTGCCACTGTTAAGGTGTCTTTAGTAGTTGCACTGAAAAGAGGCTATGCTGCTGCTGCTGCTGCTTCAGTGCTCAGGAGGTTTTTTTGTTTCTCTGTTTAAAGCAGAAAACCAAATGAAGACCTCTTCCCTGAGCTCAGAACCTCTTGGTAACACCTCTGTGTTCTGCTGCTTCGGAAGGAATGCTGCAACTTCCTTAATTTGGTAGCATACAGGGAGAGTGCTTTGCAGTTGGCTAGAAAGGCTGATAAAAAACTGTTTCCCATATATGTAAAAGGGAGAGAGACTGTAACTGCTGCCTAGAATGTCTGTTTCTTACTAGTTTACAAATTACTTATTTTTTTCTTCTCCTCTTTTAGGAGCAAATCATGGCTATCGCCAGCAAGTGATGTGCTGTCGGTTTGGGACAGCAGCTTGCCCATGAACATGTTGCCCTTATAAGGACCATGACTGACTTAAATCTTTAAATTGTGTTATTCTAATTTAACAATAAAACTAAGGGATTGAGCTGTCATCCATGATTTTATGCAAAAGTTGTCTCATCTGCTCTCCTCAAGAGGATTTAGGGTCTCTTCCTGTAGTACTACATGTCTTCAGCCACAGAACAATCTGTACAAAGTGCTTTCAATTTGGGCCTCTTGGATTGAAGACTGAGGTGGAAACAGTTGCAAATACAGTGCTGAATTTTGCCAGCTACAATTTTTACTGCTTAATTACTTTCAGTTTGCTCTGACTTGATTTCTAGAGCTGCAACATCACTCCTGAGTTCTTAGTGCTGCCTGGACTCAGAAAGGAGGGGTAGTTTCCAGCAGAGGGAGACAACTCATGGTGGCAGATATATTTTTAAGCTTTAATCTGTCTGTCTCTCACCCTTTTCCCTGCTCTTCTCTTGGTGCTTTACTTAGTAATGCTGTGTCTTGTGGAACAGTTTTAAGGGCTGCATGGAAAAAGAGATGCAAACCAACAATAATATCTAGGAAAGAAAACTGCACCACAACATCTTGAATATTGTTAAAAATGCTTTAATTACTAAAATAGACATTCAGAATACTCTGTCTTAGGTTCCAAACACCAGCCTCCTGCATTAGGCATTTGACACTCATAAAATTAAGTGAGCACTGCCCATGGGCAAGATTTACACGTATGGTTGACCAGGATCAGGAATTAACATCAGAAAGAATGAAACTTAAGTTTTGAACTGAAAGCCATTACTTGTGCTTCTTCAGTCACTCATATTAGGCAGTTCCTGTTAGTGACTGGCTAAAAGGCATTATGAAGGAGGAGAGAAAAAACAGGGCTGCAAGTATAACTATTCTCTTAAAAGGCTGCTTAAGTAGTTAAGATAATAAATAATCTCATTGCACTAGGGTGTGAGAACTTGACCGGCTTCTCTAGTTCCCCCACCCACCTTGAGTAGTTCAGATGTAAACAGCAGGGGCTCAATGCTGTGATTTCCGGCAAAAGAAACCTTTGAGCAGAGCTCGTGTTTCCCTCATGACTGCAGGATCAGGCCCCTGATAGAAAGCAGCAGGTTTGTTTCTGTTAATAATGCCACTGACAAAGGAAGGCCCTGAGCATTCAGATTTAATGCAACTTTGGTACTGGGAAGCTGATGCTCCCACCTAGCATTTGTAGTACCAGAGTCTGAGGCAAAGAACACAGAAAAGAAACTTCTGCATGGCACCTGTCCTGTTCTAGACCATCCTCCCTTCAGACAAAACCAAACCCCCTAAGTACTCCTCAGGGCTAGTGTCTGTTCAGTTGGCAGAAATCCTGCTGCTGCTTGTCCCTTTCCCTTCCCGTTTCCAATACAGCCTCACTGCTTACAGCTTTTAGCCCCAAGGTGTAGTAAGAGTGTGTCATAGCACTGGCTCAGACTGAAAGAAGACTCTCGGATCATTAACTTAGTTCTTAGGAGTAACACAGCCTGGCTGGCAACCACTACATCCTGTTTTGTGTTCTCTGAGAATACAAAAGTGAATACAGTTGTTCACTGAAGACAAAACGAATGCATCTCCAGTCGCCTTGTGCAGACCAGATCATATACTAAGTTTTACCAAGCACTAGGAAGGGGCTTAAGAAATGTTTGTGGTTGAGAAGAGGTCACAACTACCTTCTTCAAACAGAAGCTCTTAGTGAGGAAGGAACTGAAGTTTGGTGTGACACTGAGGAATTTCCCAACATGGACCTCAACACATGCTGGTAAGGAGGAGTACAGGTAGGATGAGCATTTTGTATTTCAAAGAAACAGCCTGAATTTACAGCAAAGTGTCAGGGGTGGGACAAATACAGGTAACTCCATCCCCAGCCCTTGGACTCCTGCTGCTGACTGACCTTGTTCAATAAAAAGCAGGCCTTGCAACCTACTGCCGTCAAACCTGAGATAGAGGAAGCTTGATCAGCTACAGTCAAACTTGTGCTGCTAATTAGAGGAAGTGGCATGGTGTTCACAGTAAGGCAAATTCCTAAGTCTCCAAACTGCTTGGCAAGTAAGGGCACGAGTGCACTACTTCCTTCCCTTGCTGGGAATTACCAATTATTTTCAAATCCAGTTTGCAGAGAAGGTATCTTGAGGGCAGTCTTTGGTTATAAAGAAGTCGGAAAGGTGTGTTACAGCGAATAGGTAACTGCAAATACCTGACTGGGAAGTGTTCATCACAAGAGATCAGTGGATAAAGGCTTCCCACATGAGTAATACCTCTCTATTCTTATGACTGGGGGAAATGAATCTTTACCTTACACATTCCATGGTGAGTAAAAGATTCTAATTTTTGATGAGCCAGCTGCCAACTATTTCATGGGGTGGAAAAAATTATCTATAGCCATTTGTACTTAGGACAATGCAAGGTCTGCACTTGGAACCTCAAGGTATCTGAGCAATCTTGATGTTCTCTACAGCCGATGAAACAAGAAACCCAGGATCCTACAAGCCCACCTTTCTAGCCTATAGGATGAGACACTTAATCTTTCATTGC
Organism: Nestor notabilis; assembly: GCF_000696875.1. Classification (NCBI taxonomy): domain Eukaryota; kingdom Metazoa; phylum Chordata; class Aves; order Psittaciformes; family Psittacidae; genus Nestor; species Nestor notabilis. Next base: position 21,094 of record NW_009911632.1, on the reverse strand, counting down.
TTCTATGTGTTTGGTGTGAAGGAGATGGCAAGGTTCACTTAAAATTGTTACTCAAATAGCTGCATGCTGTCCTGACAGAAGTCTTGGGCTTCCTCAACAGCTGCAACCCCTTCACTGGATGCACTGTTCCTGAAGACCTGCTGTATACATTAAAAATAACTCCAGAGCAACGCAGGGCTGCATACACAATTTCATGGGTCCAACTATGCTATATTAAACTCAGTAGAAATGAAGTTTAAACCAATTTAAAATGGACAAGGGATAAGAAAGTAAAGTTACTTCTGCTCTTGTTCTGCCTCTGTTCCTGATGCTAATTCTGCTCTCTTCCTATATTGGTCTATCAAACAACTGCATAAACAACTTGTTTCCCCACATCTCTGCATTCAGAGCAGGTTTCTAAGGACAGCACAGGAAGTGATAAGCCCAAACTTTCAGATTGGAAACCACACCTTAGAGCTCACTCCGACAAAGTGAGCTGTAGTGTTCTAACAGCTTGCTGGCCCAGCAGGTCTCTCCAGGCTTTGCAATGCCTCTTTCCAGTGTGCTAGCCCCAGACGTGACCCTTTAGTGATCTGATTTAACTCATGTTTGGTGTTGGGAATCCAATCCTCAAGGAACCAGAGGAGCACCAGCATCAGAGGAAGGAAAGCTGTGGGAGTACCTTGCTGAGAGCAGAGAAGTAGAACTGCCTCTCACTGCAAAGTGAGCTATCAGATCAGCCCTTTCATCTGACTGCACCCTTCATTTCCTTGTGGGTGTAATGTGACAAATATTTCTTTTGGCAGTGGAATTTAAATAGCTGGCACTGCTGCCTGGTTGTACCAGCACAACTCTATGTTATGACTACGCGCTAAATGAATTATCAGGTCTGGTAGCCACATGCACAGTACAGCTGCACAGGCTTGAAAAAGGCAGCAAAAAGGGACTGGGCTCACATTCTGCTCAGGAAATGACTGCTGTCCAAATAAATGCACAGTAAGTTACAACCTGTGCTTTAGCCCACACCTTTCCCAAAATGATGCCCAAAGTGCACTTACAGCAGACCCCTTCTTGAAAGACTGGAGTCTTCTTGCAACATATTATCTAAGCTAACAGCTGGGTACTTGGAATGGGGAGGCTGGCAGCATCCAGAGTTGCTCACTGTTCTCTGAATGACTGCTGATGCCACCTGTAATTTCTGTATTTAAAATCTCACAAGCAAACTTAAGTTATGTATGTTTAAAATAAAAGGGGAATGGGAAGCCACGTGTCTGTGGTCTGCCACCACATGCCAGGTACTCTGTGCTTCTAGCAATGGGAGGCTATACAAAGGTGCTGGTGAAAGCTGTCTTTGAGCCCCTTGCCATACTTTGCTGGAGTTTAGGCCTCTTGGCTTTCAGAAGGTAGATTCTGGATCACTTATGGCAATCACAATTATAAATCATACTGTAGCAACTCTCATTATGCATGATGTCAGTCTGGCCTGAAGATCTGTTCTATAGCTTTGGTCCATGTTCTGCTCTGTGACCAGCTCCAGCTGAACAATGTACCTGGAGGTTTCAATTGCTTTCTCAGCCTTTCAGAAATGCTGTAGTCCACAGGAATGTCACAGCTCAGTAAGTGATTCCTAGCGACTGCAGTAGGTGAAAGGTAGCTCCCAAAGTCCAGCTTGTCTCTATGTTGTTCACTTTCTTTGTTAACTACAAAGGAAGAAAAAGAAGTTGTTCCTGACAGTTCTCTAGACTAGTATGTTGCACAGATGACAGCAACTACATACAGCAACCCTGGAAAGACTCACTGGATAATTAGCCAGACAAATCAGCTAATGCATGTTGATTGATACAGAGACTAAAAAGCTGGCTTTGGGATTTAACAGTTTTCTCACCTGTAAGAGTGTGTTGTCCCTAAATCCAAATCCTTCCTTTAGCAAAGCAGTGATGTATGCGAGATCCATGCAGAGGAAAGGAGTAGCTGAGTTGTACCTCTCCATGTTATCACAGACTGGAGAAAGGAAAAAGAAAAAAAAAGGGGGGATCTCAGATCTCAGCAAAATAAGAGCTTTTATCCATACTGTACATTTGAACTGACCTCAAGCCAAAACCAGCTCAAACAAGCCACCCAGTTCTATTAACAGGTACATAGGACACATGGTACGTGTTACACAGCTGTTCTGTAACGCTGGTGAATAACCAGACAGTACTTCCAGTTCCTCTTAACTCCGTTGGAAGTACATCTTCTATTTCAGCAACATCATCCACATAGCTCTTCTGGAGTCTGAATCTCTGCTTAATTGGTAACTGGCAGGGAGCTGGCAGATTACTTACTCTTTCAAGAACAGAGGATCATGTGCTTGCCTTGCCTACTTTCCAAGGATGGCTCCAGTAACAGACTCTATCTTCTAGGATGGCAGCTTCTTTTATTTTTTTCCAACCATACATGCCCAAGGATATGGAAGAGGCTATTGCCCAACCAACCACTGCCTTGCTATAGTTAAGTCAAGATTCCCTAGTAAGGGTGACTGTGACTGGGAAATGGATTTACATTAGGAGTTGCCTTCTAGACCTACTGTTACTGCCCTGTTCTACAAGCATCAAGAGCAGAGTTCCCTTCTTTATAGCAGTTGATAAGCAGCATCCTCCTACTATTGAGATGAGAAAGAAGAATGTTAATTTAGGATCACAGAACTGATATGATGTTCTAAAGCTAAATAAATGATTTGATGGTGTTAGATAAAAGCTGCATCTCTGGAAATAAGCTCTCTCAGTGTACAGGGAGAAAAAAAACAACCAACACATGCTCAAGCTTTAAAGCCTAATTCCCCTATTCAAAACCATCTTGACTTTCCAGGGAGATTAACTGAAAAAATATCTATTTTAGAGAAAAGTCAGTCCTGAACTACTTAATTAAGCACCTTCTGGTGAAAAATACAGCATACTAATCATCATGATGATGATCCCAACTCAGAGATAATGTCTTCCTCTTAGCCATCAGTTGCATGGCAAGGTGGCAGCTCTTTTTTCACAGGAGGAGGTACAAAACTAGAATAAGTATTCAGGAAAAAAGCTAGGGAGGAGGGAAAGGAATGCAGAAGAGACTCAGACTCAACCAGCCTCTACTCTCTCCCTCCATTTTGTTTGAGATTAAAAAGGCTTTAAGGTGACAGACATAGAAGTCGGCACTCTCCTAACCTCATGTTGTTGCAGTTTGTTAGGAGCTCTTGATAGCAGCAAATTCACTTTCTTTTGTACTGGCATTTATGATCTCCCTCCTCTCCTGAACAGAACTGCAAAGCTGCTAATACTTTGTTTCCCCTCACTGCTCTATCAGTACTTCTGCAACAGGTGCAAGTGTTGGCTAATAAAAGGTGATACAAGTAACAGAACATGGAAGGTGCAAGTGGAATAAAAATGGAATAGAAGTTAAATAGACATTCTTTTTTTTTTCAAACTCACACATGTATTGCCTATACATTCATATTTTTGTTATTTCTCATCCACACCAGTTTCCCAAGTCTTGTGACACTTACCTTCTTCAGCTTTTCTCTCAAAATCTCTCACTTCCAAAACACCTCCCTGTTCATAATCTGAAAAGGAAGAGATGAGAAAACATCATCATAGACCTGAAAGTATTTGCGTTGTGTATCTAAGTTGACCCTAGAGCGGAACTCAGTGGTGCTGGGCTAGGAGTGAGATCCGTTAGTAAAAGAAGGTAGAGCTGCAAGTACAACTGGAGTTGAACTCTGAACATCAAACTGCACTGATGGATATATGTTCATTCCCTGAAGGCATTTTGTGTGTTTCCTTTCTCAACACCATTCCTTTTCCCTGCTCCCCAGGGCTCCAGCCTCCAGGGTTCTTCTGTCTAGGTTCTGATAGACATGCTCACAAATAGTAGATTATCCCAAACCAATTTACCTATTAGGTTGGTATCAACTGCTCGATCATAGTAATAGGAGAAAGCATAGAAGGAACGTCCACGAATCTCATCTGGTTGGTGCAGTTTCCCTTTGACAACCTTGAGTACTTCCAAGTAGCAAGGCTTGAATCCTGTTTCTCCTGTCAGGAAAAACACAGACGGGGTGAGCCAAAGAGGCATATCCAGCAGATGGAAGAATCAGTGGCAATAGGATGAAAAAGGGAAAAAGCAGAGATTAAAGCACCAGCAGAAGTAAGAAAAGCTTAGATATCTCTCTGTAATCCAGTGTAGCACCTGCATGTAGGCAAGGACTCTAAATCACCATTATCAAGAGGAACTAATTATAGCAGATCATAGAAATATGCACAAACTAGTGTAGGTGCATAAAAAGCTTCCTCCACATGAAGCAAAACTCCCATTGTTCTGCGGTCATAGAATTATAGAATGGTTTGGGTTGGAAGGGACCTTAAAGATCATCTAGTTCCAAGCCCCCTGCAATGAGCAGGGACATCTTCAACTAGATCAGGTTGCCCAGAAGCACATCCAGCCTGGCGTTGAATGTCTCCAGGGACAGGGCATCTACCACCTCTTTGGGCAACCTGATGACCTTTAGAGGTCCCTTCCAATCCAAAGTATTCTATGGTTCTATGATACACTTTGGCCTACCAGTTTTTGTACCCTAACACAGCCAGGGTATACTTAGCTCAATGCCTCAGAAAAACCTCTCTCACTTGCACAAGTAACTCTTAACATTTCCTATAAAGGTAGCATTTACAGTAAGAGATTGTTACATCTTCAGAGTTTTCTTTGGCTCTGTCAAAAGTCCACATCTATGATTGGACAGGTATCCTTCATAATCCAAGGTATTTGCCAAAGAAAAACTCAGATTCTGGAGACAAGACTGATCTTACAAGAAGCAACAAGTCTCCTTAATTTACCTTCTTTGTTGCCACCATACCGGTATTTCACTCCCCCAAAGTGCCACTCTGCCTCCAGCTGCTTTGGCAAACAAGAACTGCGGAACATTTGTCCATCCACAGCTGGAAAGAAACCAGAGAGGAGACTCAGAGAGGATAAAATTAAACACAGTCATTGATCAGTATGCAGAACCAGAAAGAAAAGGCTGAACAATCTTCATTAAGGTCTTCAAATAGAAGTATGGAAGTCTGAATTGATGGATGCTGCACGAACTGATTATGAATTAAGGACCAGTCTCAGCCTGCAAAAGTTGTGTCCGTTTTGTCCTGCAAGCTGCAAAGCAGCTGGGCTTGTCATTTGTTAATGAGATAAATGGCACAGGGATATCTGGATAATGGTGGTTCGTCACAGAAGACAAGAAACGAGAGGTAATAAATTAAACACACAGACACACGAACCCTAACAAAGAGCAGGTAACAGAGAGAAAGCAACCGAGCAATGGAGACAAAAACTTTTAAGACACTGATCAGTGGCCACTATAGGATCCACTGAATGTACTCTTGAAGGTTCTTCCAGAAATACTGTTAAGTGGTAAGAGGAAAACATGATTCTTACGGTCAGCACAGGTCTCACAGAAAAAGCAAACTTCTTACAGAATGGTTGAGGGGATTGTAGGACTGCAAAATTTAATATGGGATGTTTAGGGGAAGGTTAAAAAAGTGGGGGATCAGGGAAGTGCAAGTGTGGGAAAATAGGACGATAGGCAGTCATATAATAAGGCAGCTGGTCAGTATGTTTTCTGGAAGGATTTAAAATCTGGGGCAAAGACTGGAGAGACTCAGGAATGCAAGTATGCACTCAGGTTAGTGAGTGTGATATGCCTGTGGACTTCAAGCTAGACTAATCAGTGAATACAGCAGGAGGTCTGGGGGAACACAGTGGACCAGATCAATACCAGAGAAACCTACAAAGTGGGTTTGGCCTAAGCAGCAATCTTAGGAAAAGGATCTGTTCATGCTGTTTATTTTTCTGTGGATGCTTGTAAAGCTGTGGATTTGTGGCTGGCAGTGTCTAAATGGTGTTTATATCCCCCCACATGTGCATTTCTGGAATTTGTACTTGGTCTCACTGCTGGCTGAACCTGGAAATAGGGAACAGCAGCTGTCTCTCAAGACAACTCCTTATCAAGCAGTAGCCTGTTTCTGGACAGATCTATACCAGTGAAAACATAGAAAAGCACAACATATAGAAGGGAAGGCACAAGAAATGGGCTGTTGGGACAAGACTAAGTCTAATCATCTCTTCAAAAATCTTGGATATTTTATCATATGAACATACCTTCCACATCCAAAGCTCCAAGAGTTGCTAGTCTGGCAGCTTTTAGTCCAAAGCCCAAATAGCTGCAAACAACAAACACAGACATTACAGTTCTAATTCTTGTACATCTGGCATGCTGACACCACCCATAGCCTTTTCCTAAATCCTAGAACACCCAAAACACATTTCTTTCCACTGTTTCCCACAAGTCTCCCCTCCCTATAACAGAGAGTTCCCTTTGCTAAAAAAATTCCAAGTAACAAAAGAACAACACAAACCCAAGAATTACAAAAAGCTGTAAAATGGGTAAATCTAAAACTGCAGAAAGTGGTTACAGTTGATGTGACATTTCTACAAGACATTAATGAAAAGCAAAAATGCACAATCTTAAGAATGAGGGAGAAAGAAGGGTATGTGAGGAGTGCATGGGGAATAGGATGGTGATTCTTACGTCACACACGTAAGACACACTATGTGCTCTAAAGGCAGAACTAACAGGAGAACTGTAGAACCTCCTACTAAATGGAAGCTGTTCCTTTGTGTGAAATTCACCTCTGTTTGACTCCACAAATTACTGGTGCATTCATTACAAGCCAGGATGTGAACAGCATTTATGAGAATGTCATTACACGTTTCTGGCTTCAGCAACACAGATAGATTAAAAACCTGTGGCCTTTCATTCCCACCTCTGTGTTTATCTACTCATCCCTTTAGTCATGTCAATACAAACACTTACAGAATAATCAGAGTTAAACTAACCTCAAGCTCCCTCATTTTATAGCAGATGATTTTCAATCCCAATTATTTTAAATGATCTAAAGGACTGTACTGGTGAATACAGTAATCAGTTACATGAGTAAATGTAAGCAGGAGGAGAGGAGGACTATTAAACCAGTGTGGCTGTCAAGTAAGCATATTCCATAACTGACTGGGATGATAATCTTTACCCCACTAGTAATGGGCTGAGATCAACTCTATTATACATGGTCGAGTTCTCATTGGACTGCAAGTCATGCAGATAAACTTTCTGGATTTCACTGCAGACATCTCACAAACTTGCCAGCTTAATGTTGTGAGCACAACTGTATTATTCCAGGTCAAGTAACCACTCCAATTGGCTCAAGAATCTGCTGTGCTTTGTGGTCTGTAACAGCTGCCTGTGGCCGTCTCTTTGGTTTGCATCAGTCTAGGTTTTACTTTTTGTCCAGTTGCTGATGAGATGTGCGATTCTGAACTAAGAACTAGGAAGGAAGGAAGGAACCTGAGGAATGTCCTCCTTCCAGATCTCTGACCAAGTTTAGTTCTGACCTGATATCCACCTTTTTGCTTATAATAAGAATTTGCTTTTGTAATAAGTATTCTTCTCCTTAAATACAGTGACCCATAATGCTTCCTCTTCCTTTGACAGACTAATATTCCCTTGCAATGGTATTAACCATGATCCTGGAATGTTTCCAGTCAACTAATGTCATGTTCTGCTAACTTTTGCTAACATTTCAAGCAGGTAAGAAAACTAGAATAAAGTCCTGTTTCCAACAGCTGGTAACGAGATGACATGGCCATTTGTGGTTAGCTCAGGGCCTGCAGAAAGACTGATTTCCCCAGCGGAGACAGCAGCCTTTTTGCTCCTCACCTGTGGGTATAGAGCTTGTAGGTGCTATTAAACATTTCAAATGAGGTAAGAAAATCCCCAGGGGTTTCCTTCAAAGTTTCCTAAAAGTTAAGTGAGAGAAGAAATCTTTTAGTTTCTATTATGCAATAAAGAATAATCAACTTTGATGTTGTATCACAGATATACCCATAGGGTTTACTGCACACTCATCTGATCTGCTTTGAAAACGAAGAACAGTTTTCCAATGGTGCACACTCCTGTAGTATTTGCAGCTTCTAACACTGAGTTCACTTATAAGCATCTTTGTGTTACTTTTGTGTATAATAGGGAAGTGCAACTGATCAGGATGAAAATACTTCCTAATTCAGGATACCTGAATTTTTGAGTACTTACATGCTAAGCTACATACACAGAGTCCACATCGAAGTCATCTGCACTAGAAATGCTATGACTTTTGCAGGTCAGAGGAGGCACCTCAATTCAGGAACTCAGAAGAATCAAAAATGCAAAATAAAGTATAGGCCACATTTTCATCATGTTAAATGTCTTGCTGGTACTCAAGGAAACACTGTGACCATTCACTCCCACACTTAGGGCTGCTTTACTTCCTGGTTTAAGTGCTTTTCTCTAAATTAACCCCTTGTCCCACCACCTCCTGTTTTCTTCCTTTCATAGTCTTCCCTCAGTGTGCACCTGCACCCCACTAGTACTCAGTCTCTACCTTCTTGCCAGACTAACTTTCACATTCTTGCAAATCTGAACCACTTCAGAAGTCATCTACTTTGTTCCTTTGTTTCCAGTCCCAGAGATCTCAATCCCAGTTTCTGTCTTTCCTCTGCTAGTGACCTTATTCTCCCATTCCTTCTTGGCCCAGTGCATTCATATCAGACACCCTGTTACTCTGGGCCAAGCAGCAGAATCTCAGAGAGTACTGAACCTGCAGAGTCCCTGTAGTCACCACTCAAGTAAGCACATCCAGTGAGTGCAGTGTCTTACACAGAAGCCTGCTCAGCTTGAATTTCTCCCGGACAAACACAAACAGAAACTTGTTTTGTGCCTCAGATAGATTTTCATTGGAATGGCAGTCACATCCTTGGCCCAACACACCCAGACTCTGCCATATTTTGAGTTATGTTCCTAAACCCCACATCACAAAGATTTTGAAAAAGGAGAGACCCTGAAGAAAAATAAAATAATAATAAAAAAAAATTCGGAGAAAAACCCAGCTTTTTTCCTGCTTTTCTTTCACAAAAATGTAGAAATCCACACCCTCTTCCTAAATGAGGCAGGCACCAGACTGACAATTTCATAATGATAATGATTGGTTTTCAGTTGCTTATACCTGTGGCTATAATACCATGAAAAGCATGGTAAATGCTTAAAAACAGTTCCATGCAGTTACCACCATATGTCCTCCATTTGCTTGTAACCTGTATTTCATTAATGAATCTCTTACTACTACAGTATTTTGTTCAAAATTAATACAAGAGGAAACGTGACTACCTCAGACTACAAGAAGGGGAAAAAATCCTCTGAAAATCAAAGGGGGAAATCCCTGTTAATTCAGTCAGATGGGAAAACCTCTTCAGAGACATACTAAGCGATGTATGAGCTTTTTTGTGTGCACTTGACAATACAGGCGAGAAGCAGACATAGTGTACAAGCAGGCAACATGAACCTTAACTCTACACTGCCCTACAAATTCACACCATTGGTCCTGGTCAGTAGCAAACCCTCAAGGCCTTCTCCTGCAAGGCTCTAAGGAGTTTGTTTGAATCCAGAGCTGCAGCTCTATCTGTTCTCCAGAACCCTGACATGCAACGCCCTTTCCTGTTGGTCCAGTGCCCACTTCAGCAGGTGTTATCAACATGAAACAGAGGGCAAGCCTGGAGTACTTCAGGCTTTGCTGAGCAGGATAAGGTTGCACGTTGTGGTTCAACATGACCCACTACTGCAGAATTAAAATATCCTGATATGAAAAACATGTGTTTTGTGGTCACCAAACACCCTTCAAGAACCTCAGTTTCTGTAAACAAAAAATGTTAAACAAAGGACTCCTCCAGAAAGAGTGACAAAAACCAACTTCACAATACCAGGTTACAGAATGCTATAATGCCCTTCTCACAGTGTAATTTTCCCACGCAAACTTTAGACATGGGCCCCAGTTCAATCTGTTTCTAAAGAGCCACAGAATTTCTGACAAATACAGCAGAGATGGACTGAGAGACAGAGAGGAATTCTCCAAGGAAATGAGAAGAAACTGATAAGAAAACAGGACTGACTGTGCTATTATGTTTGCCCCATGAAACACTCCCCCTCCACCCTGCTACTCCCCCGCCCTCCAAAATCTAGTGAGGATGTTATTAGACTGGAATGAAAAATATTAAAAACAAAAAGATAACTCAGAGCAGACCCTAAATTTCTTCTAATAAGTAAGAATACTCCCTGGAAATGTCCTACATTTACTGAATACAAAGTAATATCTGCTTTCCCAGCCTGGGTCTAGAAAACAATGGCTGTTTCTCTCTGGGTTTACCCATTTGCCTTCTTTCTTTCTATTTCCTTGTAATGTAGGCTCCTTTGTTTGCAAGCGCCTGTCAGCCAACTGCTGATGTCAAACGGAACAGAAATACAGATGTTCTGTACAACACAGATGTTCTGCTTGTGCCACTGCTGACAAAGCGGTATCAGAGAGCACAGCAGTGCTTGGGGCTCCACTCCATGTAGTCCCAACCCACATGCTCTGAACCACTGCTCACCTCAAACCGCGGCAGGAAGGTGATCTGGGTTGAGGCTCCTCCCAGGTCCAGAGTCCCAACAGTATGCTGGTTCTGGCCTGACAGCTGCCCTGCAAACAACATCAGGCTCAGAGCAGCCCCAAGTGCACAAATGCTAGAATGTGGATACTGCATGTATAATCAGGCAGTTGCCAAGTCATCACAGTATGACAGCAATACAGGAGGGCTCAGCTGGCCTTCAAAGACAGAAACAGTAGAGAAAAGGCACGCAAGCAGAACGTATTACAAAAAGATTCACAGGAGTTTCTTCTTTGATTCCAATTTCACCTCCAAAGAGACAAAAGCAAGTAAATCTCTAGGTATCCAGCAAAACCTGAAAAGATACAAAGCATCTTCTGCAGGAGTCTGTCAGGGAGAGTACACAAATTCTGTAACCACCATATAGCTGGTTAAGAACAGCAGAGGAAGAATAGTAAGAGCAGAACCAGCTATTACTATTACAATTTTTCTTCACCTAGAGCTGCTTTTTTGCTCGCTCATGTACCTACTAAAGTACTGATTTTCTTTTCTCTTCACCACATTGCGTTCCCAGAACTTCCTAGAGCCATTAGGGCTAAAGCACCAGTGCATTCCCAGTTGCACCATTTTAGCTGCATAGTTCAGGCTGAGATGAAGAACACTGTAAAACCTTGTTTCCCACTTTCCAACAGATTAGCAGTACCACTCCCCTACATTAGAGAAACCAGCCTGCCAGTGCCTCCCAGTCCTGAGCAAATCCTGCCACTTTCTGGATTAAGATGCTTCCTTCTTCCTACAGGTGTGGCTCACCCTCTGGAAAAGAGTCTACCCAGGACAATTCACTGCTTTAGCACTGGTGCCACAGTGGGAAGGAAAAGCAGGACACAGGAACCAAGGCAGAGCAACTTAAGGGTGATCACCTCCACAGAAAAGAATCAAGTTCATATTCAGAGAGAAGTTATACAGAATTAACTACCTGTCAAAAAGTTCACAGTGATCCAGGCTAAAATTCCTGCAAAGAGTGAAGAAAAAAGAAAAAAAAAAGTCACCACTGAATACTCTTACAATCTCCTGCCCACCATTACCACCCCTCCACATTATTTATGTACCTGAAAATTATTACTAACTTAATGTAACCACCCCATACTTCAGAGATTAATTCAAACTTATAATTAAGCGATACGATGCATTATTGATTCATTAAAATCTCCTGAGATGGGATAGGTAAAACGTTTGTAATATTCATGTAACTGCAGTATTCACAAATCATGTCTATTATCCAAACAACATACAAAGAACGAGCTGACAGAATGCCCAAGTTTTCTTTGGCACTTCCTTCCCCCCCAGCATTTCAATTCCTAATCCGAAAACTGCATACACACCACTTTGTGTTTTAATCTTGTGGTTTCTGTAAATACACTACAGACAGAATAGCAACCAGTAAAACACAAACAACTCTGACTCCAGCAGCTTGCTTGACACTGGCATGGTTGTCACCCAAACATAGGTAACATGTGACAGTCAAAAGGTGGGATTTTTAAATTAACCTTGGCAGCCTACACTGTGCTCTGTTATGCCTCATTGGTCCTGGTCCCTGTCAATACAACACTTCTCCCTGCTATCAAATATACCTCTAACTCCTAATGGAAAACTATGCTTTGCACTGCACTTCGCCAAATACTTGCAGACTTTATGTTACTGCTCCCTTTCTCTTGGCCCATATGAAGAAATATTAAAGAGCAAATTCTGACCATTTATTAGTTGTTTAAGCATCCATACAGAGGGATTATTACCTGCCTATTCCCCAAGGTAGTATGTCTGGATATGTAGCCAAAATGTTACAGTACATTGTTCTGCACCGCAAAATCATCACTCACTCCAAACCTACAACACATTTCACCTTTTCTTGTATCTTATGTTACTTCCTCTCCTAATTTACTAGCTGCAATTTCCCCATCAGAGTATTTTAAAAATGTATCATTTTATTATCTATTTTTTTAATACTTGCCAATTATCCTTTATTTTCCTTTATAGCCAAAATGCTTCCAACTTTAACCCGAAAATTGATGAGCTAATCATATTAGATTATTTTTAATGTTGACATTGCAGAATTTAGGAGGCACTTTCTGTAAGTTTCCTAGCTTGCTATATATTGTTACGTAGCCTTTCAGAGCTGGACACCATCCTTCTTCCATCAGTTCCCAAGAGTAGGCTTCAGCTAGTTAGCCTGCATACTTCTTTCTGAGATAACGTTCTGCGCTGGAACCTCAGAAGGTTTCAGATGAACCTTTATCTAGCTATCTTATAAATCTTCCTGTGTATCTGCATTTGTAGTTTAAAAGATGACTACGTCTTAGGAAAAGCAGGATTGCATTGTTTCAAACAGGGCTAGAAACCTTCTATTTTTTCCCCTCGGTTTAGTGACCATTTTTCTGTTCCTCTCACATTCATAAGATCCACTCCCAACTCTCTCCCCTCCCCCTCCATTTCTCTTTGCTTTCACTTTTTCCTCCTTCTAAAATGTACCTTCATAAGACCCGTCCATGATGCTAACACTATCCTCTGGAACGAGAAATGGTGATTCCTCAAAGACTTCTCTCACCTAAAGAAAGACATAATAATTAGATTCCTTGGTCTTAAGAGTCTTGTTCTGCTTTGAGGGTGACAGAGGAAGTTTTTTTCACAGCAGTAGAAAATAAGACAGGTATGTGGAATAGACAGTATTCTTCCTCTTTCAAGGGCCGGGAAAAACAAGACAAGTATTGTAGGTCTCTCGCCCCATGTCTTCTATCCACATCAAGACAGAGGATTTCAGGACCATACAAGGAAGTCTGTAAAGTCTGTGAGTTTCATGCTGTCATGGGATTACAGTCACTTTTCACAGCTGAAATTCTCTTATGCTAAATATAATGGAGAACTGAGTCATAAAAGATGAAACAGGGAGAGCAATACTAGTGCATTCAAAAGATCTTGGTATTACCTCCAAAAGCAAAGACTGAGCTTTCTCCTCTGACAGCAAACGTAGACCAGCTGTGGCTTTTAATACTACTGGGGTCTTCTTCCAGAGATGAGGTGGCACAGCATCTATGGCCATGTCCAGCAATCTTTTGACAGTTTCAGCACCCTAAAAAAACAAAGATGTTTTTCTTACAGTTTCCTCCTACAGGCTATCAGAAAATAGGCCTCCTAATTCCCCCTCAACACTAGTGAAATTGGTATTCAATAGTTGAAGATACCTCACCCACACTCCAGATAAGTATAAAAACTGCTAGACATCTTATTAGAACCTTAAAGAGATTATCTGCATTGGAAGGAAAAGTGTATTCAGAGATCTATCTTAGGTGAGAGAAATGTCTTGTTTGTGGAAGGTATTTTTTGGAAAGGATGGAGGGAGGTGAGGGAACTGATTACCTGACAAACCTGAACATCTTGCAGTATGATGAAACTAAGTAGTGCAATTACAGACCGAAATTACCAAGGTCAGGGGGAATGTCTGTAGACTTCAGTAAATGCAATATAAGATTCCAAGTGTGTCCATAGCAAGCAGTGTAATTAAAATGCCACCTCTAGAATGGTTACCACATAATAAGGTACAGGCATCACTGCTGGGCCCTCAATTATTTACACTGCTCTAATAATTAGAATTTGGCATTAGCAATAAACATTCTCCTGTGAAATGTCAACAAATTTCTTTTGAGGTGAATTCTTCTCTTCTCCTGCCCAACAAACAAGATGATTTAGTGAAGTTTTAGAAGTTTAAAAAAAAACACCAAACAATCCAAAAGCCATTCACTCTTCCACAAAGTCACATACTCAAATTCCTGTAGCACTGAATTCAACTGAGCAAAATGAGGAACCTGAAACTCTGTGCTAGCTCCCAACTCCAAGACTGCTAAAGCACACAAAATAGAGTATCTAATCTGTCATTTCACTGGCACCTCCTTTAGCTTGTGAAAGCACAGGGGATGTGGAAAATGGCAGCTTACCTCAGGACTGGCCTTCTGTATCACAACAGCAGGACTACTTTAGGTCTCTCCACTCTGTTGCTCATTTCTGGCTCGTGATCCAATAGAGAGGCATAGAACGAGTGTATTGTGCATGAATTCACAACCACTCCCATTTGAAAATAAAGAGGGTGGCACCTAACTTCAATTTCTTATTAAAATTATAAATTTATGTATTAATTTATACATCTGATTGTGGAAGATGGAACTGCCCAAATGTGCTTTGAAAAGATCCGTATATAAACAAAACAACAAAAGTCCTGAGGCAGTAGAAGAGTAACTGCCTGTACATAAATTATTATTCAGCTAAAACTGTAATCAGATATTTGAACTGATCATGACTGAAATGAGTCCTACACTGAGCACTGGATTCTAAGCCATAGTTCCGAAGACAACAGCAAAGAATCAAAACAAATTATTGGAAGTCTGATGAGAAAAGCAGAGAATACACCTGGAGAAATATTAAGGCCTGACTTAACCTGCTAAGTGCATGTTTATTCTTCCCCTCTCCATAACTTATTAACAGAAAATAACTTCCGTAGATCTCACTATACACACAAAAATTTAGTATTTTTAGCAGTCAGAGAAATGAACCCTCAGTGTAACATGAATAAAAAAGAACCCCCCGCGGTCTTAACCCCTTTCTTCGAAACTAGACATATCAAAACAAACTATGTCCATTTTGAACTTTGACCAGCACTGAAGATTCCAAACTGAAGGAAAACCTGAGAAAACTATTAGTAAATGAGACAGAACTATATATTTACTAATATCTGGGGTAGCTTTAGGGGAAGTAAACATTGAACATGGATGCTGCTAGAACCCCCAAATCACTTTGTCTCTGAAATTCTCAAAGGCATACAGTGTAGTTATATATAGTATTTGAGCAATTAATTAAGTCGTTTTTCCATTGATGAAATATGTGAAACAACTGCTCCCATTTCGCTGGGTAGAAATTAACTCACAAAAGTAGAACAACAGGTTTAGAGAGCCAGCAGGAGAACATTCATATTTTTCCTTGAACTGCTTGGTAGCATTCAACTGATATTAGCAGAAGCAAGACCAACTCACAGGAAATGAAGGAGAGCCTTACTTTTTCAGGCTGATCAGCATATGCAGAGAGACCAGGCTTCACAGACTCAAAGATTTCCCCTTCCAACTCTGGAAGGTTTTCTGCAGA
Organism: Nestor notabilis; assembly: GCF_000696875.1. Taxonomy (NCBI): domain Eukaryota; kingdom Metazoa; phylum Chordata; class Aves; order Psittaciformes; family Psittacidae; genus Nestor; species Nestor notabilis. The sequence goes on along the minus strand of NW_009911632.1, from coordinate 5,413 downwards.
AATGAAACATTACATGGAACAGTCAACAACTTCAATCTTTTTCTTTAGTTTCAAACAGGTTGTCTGCAATCCCTGCAAAGTGACTATCCTTGATTTCCCCTGGCAAAAGTTCTATTTGCCTCCTAAAACAAGCACTGCTCCTTAACTTCAAAAATGTATTTAATAAAATGTTGCCCTTGTATCCTCCAAGTTCACAATTTATTAAGAACACATTGTTAGAAGTATGTTCATTTTGCATTTGTGAACTACAATGAGTTATAGCAACGTATCATGACTGTTGCCTTATCTTTATAAAATTTCTTTCCCTTTCTGACCCCATGCTAATTGTGCAATACTAATTCATATTAAGACACACACAGTTAACTCCTGATAACCATTAGCTGACTCATTCATTTCACAAACACAGAACAGAACTGACTAAGCTAAAGTGTGACCGTTGCTCCTACAGCAGCTTTGGTCTAGAAGCTACCCTGGACTATTGCATATTACAAGTCAGGCTGAGTCCATCAGGCCTGGACATTGTACCAGTCCTTCCAAACTACAGATGAAATCACATGAAGCCACACAGGCATTTTGTGTGGCCCTGAAGGGCTTATTAGCCAAGTCCATCAACCTGCCTTCAACCTTTGCCAATTTATTGACTCACTGTACCCAAGCTAATTCATCCTCTTTAATCCTGCTGCATGTGCAGCCAACTTGGATACCTCCACACCACGTAAGAAGCAGATACACTGGAGCATGGTGCATCTGCACACAGTTCTCCTGGAAATGGCTCAAACCTTCAGTGCTGTTGATATAATTCAAGGTAATGCAACATGTAAGTCTCTTTCCAACTAGTGAAACACTCCTCTAAAGAGCTACATAGATGAAAATCCTTGTAAATTCAGAACTCTCCAGTATACTCAGAATTAAACTTTGCATTTCAAAAGATCTACAAAAAACATATTTTCACAGCAAACCACCATCACAAATGGACAATAATCATCCGCCAGAGTACCATTTCAAGGACAAACTGTAGAAATCTTCAACTGTTCCCAAATACTGCATTGGGAAAAAATAACCTTTTTTTGGAAATTGGAACCTAACTCAACATACTCCAGGTGGATAGATTCACTCAGGGTCTTACCCGGGCTCTTCTGCACAAAGGTGTAAATGTGAATACGGGTTCCAGTGCTTCCTGCATCAAACATTATGCCATAAAAAGTGTTGTCTTTGGCATTTATAGGGCACATGTTGGGTGGAAAGAAATCTCGAAACCACATCTCTCTGTTCAAATGGGAAAGAACGAAGGAAAGAGAGGAAAATGCCAGTGCTAAAAGGATGGGAAATCTGGAAGAAGCCATCTTGCCAGGACCCCTTGAGGCAGTCGAGCACGGATCAGCAATCACAGAGCTGCAGGAGGTCCTGTAGAGAAGAAGAAAATCATGAATGGAAATTACCAAGAAGTCTCTCCTTTAAAAGTCTCTAGGAAAAAAACAAAAATAAAAACACAGAAAAAACTCCCAACCCAATAAAAGAAAACAACCCAAACCCAAACAAAACCCTCACAAACAACAACAACAAAAAAAACCCAACCAAAAACACCGCCACAAAAAACTGGAAAAAAAAAAATCCTCCCCCCAAAAATCCCAAACCCCACAACAGTCTGTACACATATTTTCTGTCCTTTAGATGCTTTTCAACACTTCCTCCAGAAGATGTGACTTACTGCACTTAGTGCTACAACTACATCCAAGCGTTCTATCAGAGTAAAGGTTTCTCGAGTTCCCAAATGCAGAAGAGTTAGTTTGCTTCCCAGTACTTCTGGTTTTGTCTTTATTTAGACAATATTTTTCTCTGGTTTGGCTTAAAGGTTCTCAGCATCTAAAGTCCCTCCAAACAACCTCCAAAAACCCCAGATGTTACCTAAAAAGAAGCATCACCAAAGGGGAGCTCAGAGCAAACCACACTACCCTAACATTTACACACTTGGGATGCTGTGGCAGAACACAAGCGTTATTCAGAGTCACGAACAAAGAGAATTTCTTTTTGGGCTAAGAACAGCTGCTGGGAGAGATTAGCGCACAGAGGATACAAAGACACATCCTTCCAGCAGCATCCTCATACCCAAGAAAAGCCTGTGCTGCACAAGAGGGACTGAACTGTACGGTGCACTTGGGCTCTGCCTCTTGGTGTTTTTCATACTTTTCCTTTCTGTCTTCATTTCAGCTTTTCATCATTTTCTCCTGAGATAGTTTTCATTTTCAGAATTAGAAAAAACCCAGCAAAACCCCACCACAGTCTCACACCCAGACCAGTTGCTCTGAGCACTCAGACTGCTTACACAACTTCTAACAACAGCTTCAATAAGCTGAGGGCCCAAATTTCTGTGACGCAGTATTGGATATCAAGATACAAGTACAGCTCCTCTCTGTTAACACTTAACTCTTTGCATATATTTTTCCTAAGAAATGCTAATAAATAGAAGATATGGGCACAGAAATGATAGGGTTCATCAGGTGCCCAAGTACAAGGGAGGAGAATATATAGCTATCTTTATTATTTGCATTTTAACAGCAGAAAAGAGCATGTGGCCAGATGTCCCACCATATGCAGTATCACCTGTGCTGACACACACGCAGAGTGCTCAGCATACAGACGGAGCAAACAGCTCCTTATCACTCTCCAGACACTTGGTAACACATTTGTCCACCAACAACAACACTGAACATTTTACTTCATATGCCTGTTTATCTGCTCTGCCCAATATCCTCACCCACTTTTAGTCCTCACATTTGACTGTATTTTAGTGATCTGCTCAGCCCCACTATGTTCATTCTCTCAGAATCTTTGCTTGATATCTCTATTCTACATTTAGTCATTCCTAATTCCTAACCTCTCCTTTCCTTTCTATGTGAATCAGACATAGCTTCTATTTCCACACACCTTCTCCCACACCCAAAGAATTCACTTATCCTCCACTACCTTTTATCCCAGATACAGACTTGCATGACTTACTGTTTCCATCCTTCACCTTTGTCCCCAGTTACAGCAAATTGCGATTAACTTTTATCCATACTCAGTAAACAACATCACATTGGGTCATTCCTCGAATGTCTCACTAACTCGCTCAAGTGTTCAGCTATTTCTAGACCACAAAACACACAGCCCCCTGCAGAAGGGTAACCTTGCCTGTCCTCTGTGACCTTTATTTGTGCCCTCTTGTTCCTACTAAATGCAGAGTGCTGCAGGCAGAAGCAGAAGCTCTTGACCCACTCTACCTTCGAAGCACACTCTGAGAAGTGACTTCATGATTCCACAAACAGGCAATACCCCAGCCACCTTTCTGTGACAGATCAACTCCAACTGTGTTAGTTTCTAAAGTATTCACATTTATGTGGAAATGAGTAAAAACTTAATTCTAACCTGTAACAACTTCCTATCCTGAACAGAGTTAATGAAAAGGGCTAAGCCATTTGACAGCTTCATAGCTATGGATTTGTACTAAAAGGCAGCTGGCATTACCCATGTTTGCTTCATCGCAGCAAGGAGGTCTACTGAAAATCCAAGAAGCTGTGCTGTTTTAACAGAACATAAGCCACATTAATGAGTACTACCTTCCGTGTTGTTATTCTCATGCAATGTAAGGATTTTGCTTACTGAACCATCACTAATACAACCCAAGCACCTGCCTTAAGAATAAACCGCAGAGTCCTATTACAAACCTCACGTGACACTTATGCAAGCCTCAGCATCTCTGATGATCCCAAAATATCTGAGCAACTACCGTCATTAACACATACTTTTCTTGCAAGATCTACTAGTGGATGAGCCTTAGCCTTCCAGGAAGCAGCCCCTCAATAAGCTTCTTTCCTCTATCCCTTCTCAGACATCCACCAGCACTTCACACTTTCCATTCTCAACTTTTTTTTTTTTCTTTCCACCGCTATGCTCATAAGGACAAAAAAACCCCAACCCTACACAACCTTGGGATTTTATTTTTCTTCATCCTCATTAAGAATGAAAAAAGCACATTAGCTCTCTTTTATGAGTGGTGAAGACCATTTAATCAAGCACACTAGCAAAACAGTGTCCATAAGAAGCATAAAAATAGATGATGAGAGCAAGAAATCAGAGACAAGAGAAATTGGGAGAGCGTAACAGAAATGTCAATGGAAAATGAATTTGGAAAGAGAGGGTCAGAAGAAAGAATGGAAGAAAAAATTTAGGTTAGAGATAGACAAGAGACTAGTTACCAAGAAGGAAAAATGTTTCCAAGAGAGTTCCTCTCAAACAACTTAAAATCCTAGCTGTTATGAGAATACAAGAGATGGATAAAATGAACAACAAACAGAAAGGAGAAAACAGGGTAACAGTAATATGAGCACAAGTTCATTAATGGTAGCAAGCAGTGCAGCAGGTAAAAATCACAGATCACTATCAGTAGGCTCCAGTTTACTGCCTTTATAAATAAGCAGTTATAATCAACATCCACCATGAATACATTAGGCACAAACCTGAAGCAGGATGGAAGCAAAAACTATTCCACTCCAGAGATTCCCAATGAAAACCACTTCAAAGCACCGTGACAAGAGACACTGTGCCTACACTTCTTTTCTTCACCTTCGCTTTCAGCTAGTAGGAGTGGTCTGTGCCAGGCAAATTGTAAGTCATGGAGGCAAATAAAGTATCAGTCGAGTTGCTTTATTCAAATTTGAGTTTATCATTGCCCAATACAAGCTGCGAAACATGCTCAGATAATTACATGTGACGAACTTCAAGAAGTTGAAAGTTAAACCAAGTTCAACAAGTTAGTAAAACATTTACACAAACATTACATTGACCTCAACAGCACTGGCCTGAGTCCAGTGACACAAGGTAGAACACTTATGTCCCAAGACGACATGTAAATATCACTGGTACAAGCCAGATTTTAGATACCAAACCAAAATGTTGAATCATATCCAATATAAAGATTTCAGAGCTACACAAAGTGTGCAATCCAAAAACACTGGGATGCTGCATAGAGACTGCCAAGACTGGAAGCATGAATAGGAAAAAAAGGAAAAAGAGAAACAGAAGATCCCTAAACTTGCAACCAAACCCTCCTTAAACAGTGTAAGCAAAAACAATGCCAGAGCAATCATAAAAAACCTTAAGGCAGCAGAACACAACCTTACTTGGAGCTCAGAACACACAGAGACACTGGTAATTTTCAAGACAATAAAGTCTCACCCACACTCTTGAATATTTCTAACAAAAGAATATGCAGAACCTAAGCCACAGGAACAGGAGCATCTCCCCGTAAAAAGGAATCTGTCTGATCTGAGGGGAAGATATACAAGAACCTCCCTTCCATTTTCTAAAACACTACTAGGAAATATTTGTATATAAATAAAACCATTAGAAAATAATTAGAAATATTTATGATATA
>NW_009911631.1:25101-33186 GCF_000696875.1 Nestor notabilis | reverse complement strand
CCTGGGCCTGCCGCCCTCCCCGTGGGTAGCAGGGGCTGCCCGGCAAAGCTTGGGCCTGCGTAAGCGGGAGGCCGGGCAGATGGGGCAACTCGCCGGCCGTGGATCGAGCTGGGACTCAGTAATGCTCCTGTTTTGTTTGTTTCCTTGTTTCTGTTTCCTGGTATTGTAGGGCAGGATGGCTTCGGTCGAAAAGGAGACACTGTCCCAGGATGAACTCCGGAAAAGGCTCTATCAGACTTTTAAGAACCGAGGTGTACTGGACACACTTAAGGTGTGCGTTGTTCTCAGCAGGTGCTGCCTGTGGTTCACTGTAGTGCTTAACACTGAAAGCGGTAAAAGTCATGCTGAATAAATGTGTTTCCCACTCTCCCCAAATGTATTATTTTTGTCACAGCCTAATTTGTGTTCAGGTTTTTCGGTGTGGATTAGTCTCTGGGTCTTTTTCAGAGAGGCTAAAGTTTTACATCAGGTCTTTGAATTTCCATGCATGACAAAAGAAGTCAAGCAGAGGAGAGAGGAATAAATGAAAATACAGGATTGGAAAGGATTTCATAGGTCACAGAGTCTAGGAATTATTCTCCAAAAATACTACAGCTCTGTTTTAAAACTATTGGAATCATATTGAGCTGGTTTCTTCCTGTCTGCTCATTCAGGAGAATGTCTTAAGGCTATCATTGTGCTCAAGAGTGAAACTTTGGTCTGGTTTGTAGCCTGGGTTTGTTTATGGTTGCTCTGGCCTTTTTATTGTGCTGTAAGTCTCATTCAATTTACATAGCTCTTACTGTTCTTAATAATTTACAGGCAGCAGTCACACCTTTTCTTCAAGATTCTGTTCTTCAATGCTAAGCAAGTCGAGGGGCAGTAGTCTTATTGCTGGTTACCCTAGCAGTCCTCTGCATCACTTTGAAGTCTTTCGCCCTTTTTTTTAAAGAAATCAGATTGTGATTGTTGTGAGCTTTCCAGACAGAGTTTAAAATGGTGTTAATTCTTTCCTATTTCTGTGGGAGAGTCTGTGGAAGGCTGCATATATGTCTTCTTTAAGCATGTTACATTTAGAGTGCTAGTCATTATTTGATTGTTACAACCACGTCTTACTTTTTCCAAACAATGAATACCCTGTGTTACTGCAGAAATTTGTATCAGGCTTTAAATGCTGAAATGTATTTCATGCAATTTCAGTTATTTGCTAGTCTTTAAAAATCATCTGATTGCTTTTTTTTTTGAGTCTTGATCTTTCTGTACTTCTGTATGCATCTTTGTCACCAGCAAAATTTCTAGCTCCTGCTTTTTATGTCAAGTTCATTAAAGTTTTAAAAAAAAAATCTATATTTTAAGATTGCCATTGATAATCTTATGGCCAACAATTCTCTTCTTCAGGGCAACTTGTTTTTCCCTCAGTGAAAAAAAAGCTTGCAGTTCTTGAACCATTTCTTGTCTTGTAATAGTCTGTCAAGTGGCAAGCTATTTAAGTCTGTTTTCCTGCTTCATTTTCCATGTCTAGAAGAGTATACAGTTTTACTTTTTCTGAACTGAAGGATTAATTCAGTTATGGATTCTTACTGATTTCTTATGGATTACATCTTCTAATGAGAATGCTCTCAAATTTCTTGTGGTCTTATCTGGCTGCCTCTGCCAGTAAGAGGCAGAGTGGATCTGCAGGTATGCTGAATGGCCAGCATGTAAACAGCTGATTTCTGTCTTCCTTTCCCATAGTAGGGATGGGGATTTACCCCTATGTTTTCCACCTATGCTTTGTCACAAGATGTGTAAGATGTTGCTGGTCTCAGTTGGTTTTGAGATAACATCATTTCTGTCTAAGTTGATTGAAATCAGACAAGTTCAGAAATTAATAAGGAAAACATTTTTTCAGTTGTCTTTTTTTCTGTTATCAGCCTAATTTCTGTAGAAAGCCATGCTAAAATATCAGGCTGGTCTGATGATCTAGATTTATAAAGTTTTGGTAAGTATTTTGTCCCATTTTTGTAAGATGCTTCTTTAATCAAATTTGTCACTGTTGCATACCAGCTGTTGCAAGCTTAAAACACTATTTCTGTTGTAATCTTTTAGTACAGTATAAAGAATTTCTGTAATTACATAATAAAAATTATATATCTTCCTTTTCTAGGAGGGAGACTTTCTGATTTTTTTATTAATTTTTTTTCACTATTGTAATTTATAGAATGCAAATAATGAATAAAAAATGCAATTTCATTATTGTTAGTGCCTGTATGCCTTTTTAACTAATACTCTTTTGCTTCCCTATAAAATAATTGATATTAAAGACATTGAATTTCCTGTTTATTTTCCTATCTGCTTTTGTGATGGTGTTGGCACCTTCTTGATATGAGACTCAGAATAGGACTAGCGAGTTTTCCAAGTATACCTGAAACTGAGGCCACATCAAGTAGGCTTTATTTACTCCAGCAAGAAGGAGAACAGGAAGGTAGTGATCTAAAACTGAAGCTGGGGGTACTAGAGTAGAGGTTATGTGAGTTCATGACAGAACAATACTTCTCTTCAGTTCTACATTTGATACATTGTGAGAGAAAGTCAAAGTTCACCGTAGCCACCATTGGAATGTTTTGAAGAATGGCATAGTGACCCAAGCACTGTTCTACATTTTGTCAAAGCTAGTCTGCCCATTTCTGTTACGTAGCTTGTAACGTAACTTGTACAAGTAACATGAGACTCACTGTGAATTTTGAAAAATGAAACCTTTCATTGAATAGCATGTAAACTGAGATTATAACGTCTTTTCTGTCTCAGACACAGCTCCGAAACCAGCTAATCCATGAACTAATGCACCCAATTTTAAATGGAGAACTTCAGCCACAGGCTGTTACAAGTGAAGGCAGTTCACTTTTGATCACAGCTTCCAACAGTTTGGTAGCAGATCATCTACAAAGATGTGGCTATGAGTATTCACTTTCTGTTTTCTTTCCAGAAAGTGGATTAGAAAAGAAGAAGGTAAGTTCAGTAATTTACCTCTTCTAAGACTTGTGGGAGCTTTGCTTTCTGGGGGTTGTCATATTCCAAGAAAATTAAAAAAAAGAAATTTCTTTTTATGGTAGTGAAATACAAACACAAATGCAGCTTCTGATCATCTCCATAAAGGATTTCATTATTCAGGGCTGTTTTCATGAATACTGGCAATAAGCTAATGATGCTTTTCTGGAGAGAGATGGCACAAGCCTCTTAAAATTGCACTTGCTTCATTACCCATAGCCACAGTCTGGCATGACTATTTGTGAGACTGTGTGACAGAGCACTTGGGAAATTGATCCTGACTAAAGATGACCTCTTGTTTGGCCATTCAGTTCCCTGAAAATGTGGTTCATAGTCAGTTTAAGCTGTTTTACCCAGAAGTTGTGGCTGAAAATGACAGTCCCTGACCTCTCTTTGTTTCTTCTCTATGAGTATGTGATGGGGTGAAGCTGTTTCTAACTGAAAATTAATTTTTTGACCTGGTGAATAGTTAGTGGTTAGTGAGCTCATCTGATTGGTATGATAAATCAAGAAAAGGGGCAAGAAGAGCAGCAAAAGCATGTATTCAGGGTGGGGAGGAAACTAAACTGTCTCTTTTTGTAGCTTCAGTTGATCATGTAGCTACCTGCTGACTGCTGTATGTCTTGGGTAGTGGAAATAAGTAAATGAAATACCAGGATAGCAGGCCACTGAAAATTGTTTTACAAGGTGGTAAATGGATCCTTCTCGAATGGAAAACAGTCTACAAATGTAAAATAGTGCCTATTACAGATTTGAAATAATTTTTAATTAGTTAACCTTGTCTAACTTCCTCCCACTCCCAAAGCTGTGGACTATGCAAGATCTTCTCCAATTGATGAGGATCAATCCAAAGTCCAGTCTTCACAAATCACTGGTAAAGTTATTTTGATTTTGAAAATAAACTTAAAATACAGTGGTGATGGAATAGACTGTCTAAAACATCTTTTATTTTTTACAGACTTCGGAAACTCGGAAGGAAAATAAAGGTACAACATGTTTATACATAATGCAGACAATGATAATTGTATCAGTTCCTTTTTATTAAGATGCAAGCAATAGAAATTCAGTTTTCTTGAGTGTATGTTGATATGGAATAATACGGATTCAGTCAGATTTTGAAACTTGCAGTACACCAGGATGATAAGTAGTATATTTCAGGATTATCCAACTCCTATTTGTGGTGTGGATTAAATCTTAACATTCACCTACAAAATAAATGACTTGAACATTAGAAACATGAAAAAAATCTGTAATCAGGTATGAAGTACAATGCTCTTGAAGCTCATCACACTAACTTTGGCAAACTTGGACTTTGATTTGTATTTGTAATTGATTGTATTAGTTTGCTAATGTACTTTAAAAACTAGTTAAAGATTTAATTGACTTTGCATTGTTTTATACAAGGAATAATTCTTATGTCTGTATGATGAAATCTAGCTATATTTTATAGTCTAAAGTAGCTTGATCTTCAGAAACCCTGTTACATAATGACCTCGTAATTAAAGTAGTAAAAATCTGCTCTCTCTAATGACCTTGGAAGTCAGAGACAGAGATACGAATGAAAGGAAAAGTTGGAAAAGGACAACTTTTGTAGAGTGAGATGGACTGGATTATGCTTATAACAAAATCTTAATATCTTACTAGTACTGATTTTTTTCTTAAATCCTTGGTTCTTTCCATAAATTGAATAGGTTTTCTTGTACAATTATAATGACTTCATTAAGTGTAGTATCAAATTCAATTTTGCTATAAAATCAGACCTAGCTAATATATTGGATCTTGACAGGTTTTCTTATGCAGATTTTAATCGGGCTTACAGAGCATCATCTAAGCAAGGAAACTCATGACACAGAAACTCAGACAAACTCAGTGGCTCCTTACAGAGAATCTCTTGGTAAGTCTTGGTAAGACTCTATACACAAGTCTCCCCAGATGTTTTCATATTGATAAATGGTATGGATTTATAAATTCTATGAATGGCATTCATTCATCACTTACTCAAAAGCAGCCTGAAGTAGTAAAAAGTAAAAGTCATACCTGTCACTAATACATTGATTTTCTAACCTTTCTTAAGGCAAAAGTCCTGTAATTATTATTATTTTTTTAATCACTCAAATGTTTTCTTAGGCATTTACCTAAGACCTGTAACATCTTAGATGGATTATAAATGTTGTGTGCTGCATTATGTTCTGAAAAACGTAATTGTAAATGAGCGTCTTGCTTCTCTTTCTACAATAGTATTTCAGTGACAGGCATACATTGGGAGTTCTTGAATTGCATTACATGCTATTAGTAAAAAAAAAACCACTTTAAAGTTGCATGCAAAACAAAATGCTTGCTCATCCATGATAAAGAGGATGAATGACTATGTATTAATACCACACACAGTGCCTAAACAGCTAAGTGCCTCTGCCAAGGCATGTGTTGTCTGGCACAAAGCTGATAAATGACATTTCTGTGCAGCCTCTGCTTTGGTACCACACAGGTTTGTCTTTCTATGACAATTCTATTTAGCTGAACTAAGGAACTTCCTACAGAGAGACAGGTTCCTATGATCTTTGGTAAGGTAACTATGGTGTCTTTTCTTAAATTATGATGGATTCATTGCTCTTTTTATAGCTGAGAAGCTTCAGCTGATTGATGAAGAGTTTGCAGACTCTTATCCCCTGCATCAGAAATACGAATCTTTAGAAGCTAAACTTCATGAATATAGAAAAGAAATAGAGAAACAGCTTCAAGCAGAAATGTGTCAAAAGGTATAACTCTGGTCATTGAATTTGACAGAAGTGTTTGTTAATTTTGACTTTGCACATTACAAACTTCTAATATTTAATGTAAATTGAAAGAAGAAATCTAGTAGTGAGTTGCAACAAACACAAAAGGCTAAGTTAATCCAATATCAATTGTTATTTTGATGACATCACATGTGTATATTTTCCATTTGTTTGGGTTTTTTTTTGAATGTGTACAGAATGTTAAGCTTTTTGTTCTGATGTTAATTTGCAACACAACTTCTTATTTTGATTGTTGTAATTTGGTAAATTATATTTGCTCTTTGATGATTTCAGTTTATAGAGAAATGTTTATGCTGCTTAGTCATACTATTAATTTTCCTTCCCAGTTAATATTTTGAAGCTTGAATTTCAATGTAATGCATAGCAACTGAGAGGTGTGAATTGCTGCTGTGTAGCTTGACAGATAGTCAATTTTTAATAGTGATCAGAATTTGCATACTATTTCAAAACATTACACAGAAAGACTAAAATTATAACACAATATTATGCATTGGTTTTTTTTATTTCAGTAATTGATGACAGCTCTTTTAGAGAATTTCCCTTTATTTTGTGAATAAAATTAGAATTTTATTTTTGATACATAAGCCATCAATAATCCTTATTTCTGGAAAATGGAGCAGAAAAATATACTGCAGTTCATTTAAATATGGAATGTTTTTCCCCTTAAATTTCTGTCAAAGTTAACATATTCTTTGCTTAGAAAAAACTAAATTAACTGTAGTTCATTCAAATGTGGGGTTTTTTTTCCATCAATTTCTGCCAAGATTAATAGTCTACTTGGATATAGAAATGGCACTCTGATAATAAGTTAAAATTCTTAGACACACTTTTAAAGGCATTCATCCGCAAATAAACTATTTGATGAAATCAGTTGAGTCGTATTTATTCAGCTAGACAAGTAGGAGGATGGGGAGTTAAAATTGCCAGAAACTTGGTCTTTATTGCCCAACTGGCACTGCCTTTTTAGTATGTAAAACATGTTAATTTGTGTGTCATTAAGTTTGCCTCTGTTTGAGCAAAGTAGTTGAAACAAAGGAGATTGGAATCTTAACCAGTTATAAATAATTTCTAAATTCAATTAACTTATATGAATTCCTTAGCAGTATGATGTGAGTTACTGTAACACGTTTCTAATCCAGTTTGTCTGTACAAGTGATACTGTACTGTCTTACCATTTCTTTATTTTTTCACAAAATTTATGCCCACAGATTAGACATTCCTACTGTGCTTTTTCCTCTCTTTAGCCTCGTTTTCTCCAGTCTCATAATTTTTCTATCATTCGCCTTTTATTCTTCTGCTCTTTTTTTCTCATATTCTTTATAAACACTTTTATTCTTGCACATATTGCACTTCACACATTGTATGGAGACATGTTCCCTACAATTCTTCTTTGCAGTTGCCAGATGCGTACTTTCCTGTTTGTATGCATTTAATTCTTTTTCAGTTGTGCTAAGAAGTCTGTGAATCAGGTCTTCTGTTTCTGTAAACCTCTGTGTGGAGTTCTGCATATTTTTTTTTTACATGTTTGGAACTTCTTTTGTGTCCAGATGAATTTCTGTTGTTTCTTAGCAATTTGTAATGGGTTTGCTTCTGCCATTTCTTGCATCACCAGTCAAAAGTGGTTCTTTGGGAAAGGAGCAAGAATAGAGACAGTGTCAGAGGAGAAATTAAAGAGTGTGGCCATGCCTTAATTGCAAGAAGAGTATCAGTGCTATAGTGTGTTTTTATTCATAAGTCTCTGTTTTGCTTCTATCTAAAGCTATTAGTTTTGTGTAAGATCTACTTTGGGATGCCACATAAATGCATGCAAAATACGTGATACATGCAAATAGTATGTGCTGCTAAGATATTTTTTATCAAAGTAATTTATTTTCATTGAATTATCATTTCCTAACAAGACTTACTAGGTGAAATTTAGAATTATCTGAGGAGGGATTGTGTTTGTCAATTTGAAGATGGCCCTACTTAACCCCCTATCTTCTTCCTTTACGTAAAAGCTAGAACATTTTAAAGAAGTTGAATTAGCAAAGATTAAGATGGAGGAGAAAGTGCAGACCCAGAAAGAAATCTCTGAGTTGCGTCATGAGCTAGAGAGAACACATCAAGCAAAGGCAGAAGCCTTGATTTCTCGTGAAAAGAATGCTATTGAGAGGCTTCAAAAGCAGCAAGAGGTAAAGTTCCAAATATTTTTTTCTTAATCTAGTACAAAATGAATCAGGGAGTTGCTTAACCTGTTCTTTTATCTGTGGGAGATTTACCTTCATATCTTAATTGGCTTAGTAGG
>NW_009911631.1:19549-25070 GCF_000696875.1 Nestor notabilis | reverse complement strand
TAGGGAAAGCTTTGAATTTACTTATATTCTCATAATTAGGGGAACGCATTTAGCAACTGCAAGAATGAGTATAGCCTGGAAAAGGAACAGTTCTTCAAGTTAGGATTGAAGGATTTAAATGTAATAAATACTTTTCAATCTGTTTTAATAACTGCTGAATTCAGATCACTAAGGTTTTTTAAGAAAATTGAATGTTGCTTTTAGTTGTACTATAAATTCTTTCAGCTCAGAAGAATGCTAAACTAAATTAAATGTAGACTGTATGTATGGATATCGCATAGTTTTGTTTCATTTTATGTTGTATGTTATTAATAGCCACTGTCTTTACCATAAACTAGCATCTCTTTTTGGTTTTTTAAAGCACTTTTTATTTATGAGTTCCTTTTTTGGGCTGTTAGCTCTTGGTGTTTTGCCAGAGCAGTAACTGTTACTAAATCACACAATATTTTGTATATAGTTCTAAATTTCATCTCCCAGTTTCTATTACTTTTCAGTTTTTGGAGGGATAGTTTGCTAGCTGTTCTGTTTCCCGTTTGCCTAGCCATTTCCCTGCTCTCAGCAGTAGACCTTCCTATGCAAATTATAGCCATCCACAACCGCTAGCCACATTTTTGCTCTGTTGTTCTGGGGTTTTTTGTTTTGTTTTGGTTTTGTTTTGGGGTTTTCCGCCCCATGGGAGCATGGTATTAGTTAACAAAGCAGTCATGCAGGTCTCTCTATAGATTATTATTTATGTAGATGGCATCTACCATTGCCCTCCTTCCAGTCTGAAAATTAAACATTTTATCACTATGATATGAATTGTTTTCATGGTTATGTCCTTGGAAGTTTACAAGAAAACCACCTATTTTATGCTATCGATCTTCTTCTGTGGGCATGAAATTAATTCAGTAATTAAAACAAAAAAAAAAGCTTACTGGATCAACGTATTTGTCAAGTATTGTGTATGAACATCTGGTTGGTCTTGTTGGTGCAACTCACTTGATTTACCTGGGGACTCTTTCAACAGAGACCAGGAGCTCTACTGAGTTGAAGTATATTTAAATTAAAGGTAGAAGGTCATTTAACCCTTTGCTAAGATAACTTTAAGCCTAGGCAACATGTCTTGACGAACTGCTCTATTTTTGCACCAGGAACAGCGGCTAAGTCTTTCAGCATTGTCAAATGCACGTGGCTGCAAACTTTATATGAGCGCTCACACAGCAAAATCGTAATTTTATTCTTCTTAGGCACTTCTTACTATTTCTTTGGAAAGAAATAATGACTTGTGTGCTTAAGGACAACAAAAGCTGTTTTTTATTCTTAAGAAGGTATGTGGAGTTTGGTATTAGCATGTTCATCACTTGGAGAATCCCTTTTGCAATTTGTTTGATGTCTATAAGATAAACTACAAAAATGGAAAGACTGCTGGTTTACTTAATTTCAGTTTTAAATCATGCTTTATCAAGAGGTTTTGGCATTTGCTTTTTCAATTTTGTTTTTATGAGGAGCATACAGAACTATTGTTTGTTGTTAAAAATTCAAGTGTTTGAACATGTTCATCACTGTAATTTTTTTTAACTTTTTTAATACAAGTTTTAATCTATTTCTTAAAAGAAAAGTATTTGCAGGTAGACAGTAGTGACTCCATCTAAACCATTTTTGTTCAGGATAAAAGGAGATAGGGAATTAAAAAAAATTACAGTTGATCCTGGATCTTACTTTAAATTATGACTACATAACTAATATTTATTGGAGTAAGACCAGTTCCTGAAGGACATCTTTGAAAGTTTGAATGTATTAAACAGTAAATACCTGTATAAAGTATGAAGTAAAAATAGAAATAATATTTTGTGATTTAGATAGAAGCAAAGGAAGTATATGCTCAGAGACAAAGTCTACTGAAAGATATTGAAGTCATAAGGACCAGAGAGGCAGAACTGAAGCAAAGAATTGAGGCATTTGAAGTGTAAGTTGCTGAAAGGCATATGTAATGCTAAATGATGCTATTGTCCTTTTTCTGGAAAGCATGCTTCACGATGTTTCTACTTCTGTGACATTGAAATAGATTATATATCCCAGAAGTTATGTTTTGCATTTTGAGCAGTATTGTATACTGTGTCTATTAGCAGGGATAACCCATAAAAAAACATGGTTTGGGGTTTTTTTCTATGCCACCTCATCCAACCAAAACAGTGCAGCATCACATTGGAGGCAATGAACCAGATGTTTGAAGTGCTTAAATTAAAAAAAAACACCACCAACAACAAAGCCAAGACAGTATGTAACCCTAACATTCATGTAGCATATATATGATATTTTGCTTTCTAAAGAAGCAAAATACCCTTCATGTTTTTTTGTTTGTTTGATTGGTTGTTTTGGTTTTTTTGGGTTTTTTTTCCCACTTGTCCTTAGTACGATCATTTTGCTTTGGTTAAATAAAAAAAAAACTAAACCATTTTTAGACAGGTTTTCAATACTGTTTAATGTCATTACTTTGTCGTCTGGTTTTTATAGCAAAATGAGTATCCTGCTAACAAAAACTTGGAGTTTTTTAACAACCCAGCAGAGGGTGCTGGTAGAACAGCATGCTCAGCACTATCTCCACTGAAGCGTTTCTGGTGTGGGAAACTGAGCTAGGGTTAACCCAGGTTAGCTGCATAATTGATTGATACTGGATTTTAAATAGGGCAATTTAATTTGTGTCACATCCCCTTGTTCTTAATGATTACAGTGACAGATTCTGATGATAATTTTAAATTACTACAATGTTCCAAGCAAGCACATTACCCTTTGATGTCTCTAAATGTTATTAAAAAAATCAAACCAAACCAGAAACCAAAACTAGTTTTGGCTTTATAACGGGTCATTGTCTGCATATTTATGGATATTTCAGCTCTCAGAAACTTCAGGAAGAGAAAAATAAAGCTATTGATGAAGCACTTCGACGTCGGGAAGTTGCTGTGAAGAACATAGAGGACACATACGACCAAAAGCTTAAGACAGACCTCTTAAAGTAATTTTTTCTTTTGTTTCTAATAGGACACATGCAGCTTCTTGTGAAAACAGAATAATAAGTTCTATAGGATTTCTTTTGAGAAGTATAACAAAGCAAGAACTTTGAAAGGGTGCATTCATGTTTTTTGTTTTAATCAGCTTAAATCTTAGCTTAGCTTTTTGCTATTAAAACAAAATGTTCTATAAGGTTTAGAAAAAGCTTGCTATAGAAAGTAAGTCTCTTTATTATAGACTATTATGTTGTAGTTTAAATTCTGTGTTGCTATCTGGGAAAGAGATGTGACATTAATTGCATGTTTAGACAGAAGTATTTGAAGCAGTATTAGTGACTTAACCACACTTAACTGATCATTTTAATGCAGAGAAGACATGGGAGGAGATTAGCGTTAAAGAGATATTATAGATTTCTTGGAAAAAGGGTGAAAGGCACACTAGCCCACTGTACAGATAGATTGGCTCTTACCTTAACCCATCCCCATTTTTGGAGAGGGATTCTCTGGTATAGATCACCCTGTTTTATTGATTATTATCTACTTGATCATGGTTTCAAAATATTTGCTTAGAAATGCTCTTTGAAAGTGTAAGACATCATCTGTGACTACTTTTGAGGTGTTGCAGTGGGTATACCCTTCAGGTATTGGTGAAGTCTGTGCTAGAAATGTCCAGGTTTGGCTCTCCAATTCAAGAAAGTCGTGAGGAAAGTGGAGATGGCCTACTAAATGTCTGGCAGGATAGTACCTGGACTGTCAGAGGTGACTTCTGAATTTATATGTCAGGGACTGTAAATTGTGCCTTGGGAGGTTCAACTTGGACATGGGTAAAAAAATTTCCTGGGAGGATAGTGCAGCATTGGCACAGGTCATCCAGGAAGGTGGTGGAATATACATTCTTTGAGGTTTTTAAGACTTTGGTAGGAAGAGCCACAGCTGACCTGCTCTAGAGTTGGTGGGAGTCTTGCTTTTTGGCAGGTGGTTGAATGAGGTGATTGACAGAGCCCTTTCC
This sequence comes from Nestor notabilis, assembly GCF_000696875.1. Lineage (NCBI taxonomy): Eukaryota > Metazoa > Chordata > Aves > Psittaciformes > Psittacidae > Nestor > Nestor notabilis. Next base: position 21,071 of record NW_009911631.1, on the reverse strand, counting down.
AACTGTTTCAGTGGGTCTGTAATAACTGATGTCAATAAATAATTACAGTTTAGTCTCAGAAAACTGGAATTTACACAAATGCACATTTGTGCATGTGTGAACACACATACTTTGGGAATCACAGAATCATTAGGGTTGGAAGGGACCTCTGGAGATCATCTAGTCTAATCTCCCTGCCAAGTCAGGGCCACCTAGGGCAGGTTACATAGGAACATGTCCAGGCATGTTTTGAATGTCTCCAGAGAGGGAGACTCCACAATCCCCCTGGGCAACCTGGAATACATAATTCTTTTTACTTCTAGATATCAGCTTGAATTAAAAGAAGAATACATAGCCAGAACCAATAAAGTTACTGAAGATGAGAAAAAAAATAAAGGTAACTATCTCTCTGAGATTAGTAAAGTAGATGTTTTATCTCTAGAGCTTTTACTAATAGGTATCAAAACACTGTTGTTACTAAACAGTCACAGTGTTCAGTAACAGCGGTATAACTGACAGAAAAGCCATCAAAATAGATTTTGAAAACATGTAGCAGGTTCCAGTGATGGGTCAGCAATTCCTTGCTGTTCAGAACGCAGTGGGAACTGTGAGCTGCTGCTTCACATAGAGGCTGCAAAGCATCCCTGCTTTTTCAGTTTCCCATCTCCTTCTGAAGTCCTACTAGCTCATTCATTCTCTAATTGAACTCTTGCACAGTCTGGTACCATACCCTTGAATGGTTGCCAATTTCTACATTTATTGTGCACAAGATGTTTAATTGGAGCTTGAGGAAGAGAGCTGGGACAGATTACATGTTCAGACTTTTAATTTAGGGGCATGTGAAAGAAATGGTATGTCATGTGCATATGAATTTGATTTACTTAATTCTAAAGGAGTATATGTATGCATATGAATATATTCACACGGTATGATTTACTTAATTTTGAAGGAGTGTGTATGACATACAATCATTTTTATGTCTTGAATTAAATTGAATGTTGGGCTTAGCAGCTTAAACACTTTTTGCTGACACAGGTTTTTTACTGTAATGCTCTACTAATTTTAATTCAGCATTTGTAATCCTCCCTGCAGAGAAAGCTTTGCTTTTGCATGAAGAAGCCATTGCTGTTAATTCCAAAAAGGAAGAACTCAAGCAAGCTGTATCACGCACAAAAGAGCTTGAGGTAATTGTAAAGATGAATTTGAAGAAGCTGTATTATTATTAGTGCATTTGAGCTATATTAAAAAAAGAAAAAAAGAAAATGTGAAATAAAAATAATTGTTAAGTAGTACAGCAGTTCATAAGCTTCTAAACTGTTCTTTATCTGCAGCTGGATTTGGAGTCAGTGACGGCCCAGGTTCTGTTGCTAAATAAACAGAATCAGTTGTTGACAGAAAAACTCAAAGAGTTGTCAGACTATCCTTTGCTAAAGGAGGAGAAATTGGAGCTCCAAGTGCAGAATAAACTCCTTAGGCAACAGCTGGATGAGACTCGCAGTGAAAACCAGCATCTTCGAGACAGTCAGTGTGACTAATTTAGTAA